>NW_022998783.1:0-1187 GCF_900245975.1 Drosophila guanche | reverse complement strand
AAGTACATTATAAAAAATGTTTGTGCCTTCAATGACGTCACTGCACAAGTACAGAGCGGACCAATCAAAATTTCGAATTAAGTTATTGAGCTTCGTAAACTCGGCTTTACGAAAGCAGCGGACGCGTGCTTTCCACTATAAAGTGGATCCAAACGCTGTGTGGTTTTGGCCTACCGTCTGGGTAAAGCTTTGAAATGCAAAAATGTTGATGGTTGTGAGATTTTTTTTTCTTCTAAATTTTGACTTTAATAACTCGGGGAAAGTCGGGTTTATTTTCTATGACAGAACTTTTTTTTTAAGAATTAATTAAGAAAGTAATTTTTTGTTTAAGGTTTTTTTCAGAGGTAGCGATTTGTTTTTTCACATAGCATAAGTATCTTAGATCTGGTTGCAAAAAACTTTGATTATCTGAAAAGTTGATTGATACTGCTATAAAACGGATCCAAACTCTGTGTGGTTTTGGCCTACCGTCTAGGTAAAGCTTTGAAATGCAAAAATGTTGATGGTTGTGAGATTTTTTTTTTCGAAAATTTTACTTTAAAAACTCGGGGAAAGTCGGGTTTATTTTCTATTCCAGAAATTGTTTTTTAAGTACTTATTAAGGATGTAATTTTAAGTTTAAGGTTTTTTCAGAGGTAGCGATTTGTTTCTTCACATAGCTTAAGTATCTTAGATCTGGTTGCAAAAAACTTTGATTATCTGAAGAGTTGATTGATACTGCTATAAAAAGGATCGAAACCCTGTGTGGTTTTGGCCTACCGTCTGGGTAAAGCTTTGAAATCCAAAAATGTTGATTTTTGTGAGGATTTTTTTACGAAATTTTGACTTGAAAAATTCGGGTAAAGTCGGGTTTATTTTCTATGGCAGAAATTTTCTTTTAAGAATTTTCAAAGTTTGTACTTTTTGTTTATGGTTTTTTAGAAGTAGCGGTTTGTTTTTTCACATAACTTAAGTATCTTAGACCTGGTTGTAAAGAACTTTGATTATCTGAAAAGTTGATTGATACTGCTATAAAGTGGATCCAAACTCTGTGTGGTTTTGGCCTACCGTCTAGGTAAAGCTTTGAAATGCAAAAATGTTGATGGTTGTGAGATTTTTTTTTTCGAAAATTTTACTTTAAAAACTCGGGGAAAGTCGGGTTTATTTTCTATTCCAGAAATTGTTTTTTAAGTACTTATTAAGGATGT
>NW_022998782.1:0-1187 GCF_900245975.1 Drosophila guanche | reverse complement strand
AAAGCTTTCCCGAGACGGTAGGCCAAAACCACACACAGTTTGGATCCACTTAATAGCAGCATCAATCAACTTTTCAGATAATAAAAGTTCTTTACAACCAGGTCTAAGATAATTAAGTTATGTGAAAAAACAAAACGCAACCTCTGAAAAAACCTTAAGCTAAAAATAACATCCTTAATAAATTCTTAAAAAAAGAGTTCTGCCATAAAAAATAAACATAAACATAAATAAAGACTCTTCCCGAGTTTTTAAAGTCAAAATTTCGAGAGAAAAAAAATCTCACAACAATCAACATTTTTGCATATCAAAGCTTTACCCAGACGGTAGGCCAAAACCACACAGAGTTTTGATCAACTTTATAGCAGTATCAATCAACTTTTCAGATAATCAAAGCTTTTTGCAACCAGATCTTAGATTCTTAAGTTATGTGTAAAAACAAAACGCAACCTCTGAAAAAACCTTAAGCTAAAAATAACATCCTTAAAAAATTCTTAAGAAACAAGTTCTGCCATAAAAAATAAACCAGACTCTTCCCGAGTTTTTAAAGTCAAAATTTCGAGAGAAAAAAAAATCTCACAACAATCAACATTTTTGCATATCAAAGCTTTACCCAGGCGGTAGGCCAAAACCACACTCAGTTTGGACCCACTTCATAGCAGCATGAATAAACTTTTCAGATAATCAAAGTTCTTTACAACCAGAGCTAAGATAGTTAAGTTATGTGAAAAAACAAACCGCTACTTCTAAAAAACCTTAAACAAAAAAGCACAAACTTTGAAAATTCTTAAAAGAAAAGTTCTTGCATAGAAATTAGTTAAAATTTCGTAAAAAATACCTCACAAAAATCAACATTTTTGCATTTCAAAGCTTTACCCAGACGGTAGGCCAAAACCACACAGAGTTTGGATCCATTTTATAGCAGTATCACTCAACTTTTCAGATAATCAAAGTTTTTCGCAACCAGATCTAAGATACTTAAGCAATGTGAAAAAAAAATTGCTACCTCTGAAAAAACCTTAAACAAAAAATTACTTTCTTAATTAATTCTTAAAAAACAAGTTCTGCCATAGAAAATAAACCCGACTCTTCCGAGTTTTTAAAGTCGAAGTTTCGTAAAAAATACCTCACAAAAATCAACATTTTTGCATTTCAAAGCTTTACCCAGACGGTAGGCCAAAACCACACAG
>NW_022998781.1:0-1188 GCF_900245975.1 Drosophila guanche | reverse complement strand
AAAGCTTTGAAATGCAAAAATGTTGATTGTTGTGAGATTTTTTGTTTTCGAAATTTTTACTTTAAAAACTCGGGAAAAGTCGGGTTTATTTTCTATGGCAGAACTTGTTTTTTAAGAACTTATTATGGAAGTAATTTTTAGTTTAAGGTTTTTTCAGAGGTTGCGGTTTGTTTTTTCACATAACTTAAGTATCTTAGATCTGATTGCAAAAAACTTTGATTATCTGAAAAGTTGATTGATTCTACTATAAAATGGATCCACACTCTGTGTGGTTTTGGCCTACCGTCTGAGTAAAGCTTTGAAATGCAAAAATGTTGATTTTTGTGAGGTATTTTGTACGATATTTTGACTTTAAAAACTTGGGAAAAGTCGGGTTTATTTTCTATGCCAGAACTTGTTTTTTAAGAACTTATTAAGGAAGTAATTTTAAGTTTAAGGTTTTTTTAGAGGTTGCGGTTTGTTTTTTCACATAACTTAAGTATCTTAATTTTGGTTGTAAAAAACTTTGATTATCTGAAAAGTTGATTGATACTGCTATAAAATGGATCCAAACTCTGTGTGGTTTTGGCCTACCGTCTCGGAAAAGCTTTGAAATGCAAAAATGTTGATTGTTGTGAGATTTTTTGTTTTCGAAATTTTTACTTTAAAAACTCGGGAAAAGTCGGGTTTATTTTCTATGGCAGAACATGTTTTTTAAGAACTTATTAAGGAAGTAATTTTTAGTTTAAGGTTTTTTCAGAGGTTGCGGTTTGTTTTCTTACATAACTTAATTATCTTAGATCTGGTTGCAAAAAACTTTGATTATCTGAAAAGTTGATTGATATATAAAATGGATTCAAACTCTGTGTGGTTTTGGCCTACCGTCTCGGAAAAGCTTTGAAATTCAAAAATGTTGATTGTTGTGAGATTTTTTGTTTTCGAAATTTTTACTTTAAAAACTTGGGAAAAGTCGGGTTTATTTTCTATGGCAGAACTTGTTTTTTAAGAAATTATTAAGGAAGTAATTTTTAGTTTAAGGTTTTTTCAGACTTTGCGGTTTGTTTTTTCACATAACTTAAGTATCTTAGATCTGGTTGCAAAAAACTTTGATTATCTGAAAAGTTGATTGATACTGCTATAAAATGGATCCAAACTCTGTGTGGTTTTGGCCTACCGTCTGGGTAAAGCTTTGAAATGCAAAAATGTTGA
>NW_022998780.1:0-1188 GCF_900245975.1 Drosophila guanche | reverse complement strand
AAAACCTTAAACTTAAAATTACTTTCTTAATAAGTTCTTAAAAAACAAATTCTGGAATAGAAAATAAACCCGACTTTTCCCGAGTTTTTAAAGTAAAAATATCGAAAAAAAAATCGCACATCAATCAACATTTTTGCATTTCAAAGCTTTTCCGAGACGGTAGGCCAAAACCACACAGACTTTGGATCCATTTGATAGCAGTATCAATCAACTTTTCAGATAATCAAAGTTTTTTACATCCAAATCTAAGATAGTTAAGTTATGTGAAAAACAAACCGCAACCTCTGAAAAAACCTTAAACTAAAAATTACTTCCTTAATAAGTTTCTAAAAAACAAGTTCTGCCATAGAAAATAAAACCGAGTTTTTAAAGCCAAAATGTCGTACAAAATACATCACAAAAATCAACATTTTTGCATTTTAAAGCTTTACCCAGATGGTAGGCCAAAACCACACAGAGTTTGGATCCATTTTATGACAGAATCATCAACTTTTCAGATAATCAAAGTTTTTTGCAACCAGATCTAAGATACTTAAGTTATGTAAAAAAACAAACCGCAACCTCTGAAAAAACCTTAAACTAAAAATTACATCCCTAATAAGTTCCTAAAAAACAAGTTCTGGCATAGAAAATAAACCCGACTTTTCCCGAGTTTTTAAAGTAAAATTATCGAAAAAAAAAAGTCTCACATCAATCAACATTTTTGCATTTCAAAGCTTTACCCAGACGGTAGGCCAAAACCACACAGAGTTTGGATCCATTTTAGAGCAGTATAAATCAACTTTTCAGATAATCAAAGTTTTTTACAACGAAAATTAAGATACTTAAGTTATGTGAGAAAACAAACCGCAACCTCTGAAAAAACCTTAAACTAAAACTTACCTCCTTAATAAGTTCCTAAAAAAACAAGTTCTGCCATAGAAAATAAACCCGACTTTTCCCGAGTTTTTAAAAATCAAAATTTGAAAAAAAAAAAATCTCACAACAATCAACATTTTTGCATTTTAAAGCTTTTACAAGACGGTAGACCAAAACCACACAGAGTTTGTATCCATTTTATAGCAGTATCAATCGACTTTTCTGATAGTCAAAGTTTTTTGCAACCAGATCTTAGATACTTAAGTTATGTAAAATAACAAACCGCAACCTCTGAAAAAACATTAAAAAAAAAATTACTTCCTTAATAAG
>NW_022998779.1:0-1189 GCF_900245975.1 Drosophila guanche | reverse complement strand
TAAAAAAAAAATTCTGCAATAGAAAATAGGACCAAGTCTTCCCGAGCTTTTAAAGTCTAAATTTCGTAAAAAAATACCTCAGAAAAATCAACATTTTTGCATTTCAAAGCTTTACCCAGACGGTAGGCGAAAACCACACAGAGTTTCCATCCACTTTATGGCAGTACCAATCAACTTTTCAGATAATCAAAGTTCTTGACAACCAGTTATGTGACAAGTTATGTGAAAAAACAAACCGCAACCTCTGAAAAAACCTTAAACCAAAAATTACATCCTTAATTAGTTCTTAAAAAACAAGTTCTGCCATAGAAAATAATCCCAACTTTTTCAGAATTTTTAATGTCAAAATTTCGAAAAAAAAATCTCACAACAATCAAAATTGTTGCATTTCAAAGCTTTGTCCAGACGCTAGGCCAAAATCACACAGAGTTTGGATCCACTTTATAGCAGTATCAATCAACTTTTCAGATAATCAAAGTTTTTTGCAACCAGATTTAAGATACTAAAGTTATGTGAAAAACAAAACGCAAACTCTGAAAAAAACTTCAAAAAAAAATTAAATACTTAATAAATTCGAAAAAAAAGTTCTGGCATAGAAAATAAACCCGACATTTCCCGAGTTTTTAAAGTCAAAATTTCGAAGAACCAAAATCTCACAACAATCAACATTTTTGCATTTCAAAGCTTAACCCAGACGGTAGGCCATAACCACACACAGTTTGGATCCACTTCATAGCAGCATCAATTAACTTTTCAGATAATCAAAGTTATTTACAACCAGATCTAAGATACTTAAGCTATGTGAAAAAAAAAATCTCTACCTCTGAAAAAACCATAAAAAAAAAAAATTACTTTCTTAATAAATTCTCAAAAAAAAGTTATTCCATAGAAAATAAACCCGACTCTTCCCGAGTTTTTAAAGTCCAAATATTGAAAAAAAAAAATCTCACAACAATCAACATTTTTGCATTTCGAAGGTGTATATTTCCCAGACGGTAAGGCAAAACAACAAAGTGTTTGGTTTCACTTTTTATCTGCATCAATCAGATTTTCAGACAATCAAAGTTCTTTACAACCAGATCTTAGATACTTAAGTTATGTGAAAAAACAAACCGCAACCTCTGAAAAAACCTTAAACTTAAAATTACATCCTTAATAAGTTCTTAAAAAACACACACACAGTTTGGAT
>NW_022998778.1:0-1189 GCF_900245975.1 Drosophila guanche | reverse complement strand
ATCGATTCGTGTCTCTACTTGAGCAGCGGTACTAGATTTCTCCGCTTGAGCCTTAGTGTTCGAGACTGCCGTTAGAGGACCATTTACATGGACACCGAGGCAGATGCCAGCGGCGCTAGCCTGGCTAGTGTTGGCGCGACCCTTACGTCGAGCGTTCCCGCACGCAGGAAACGCCGGCTGAAATATTCGGCAGACAAAATGGGAGCCAAAAAGATCGGCCTTGGAGTCGGGATGACTGGAGAGCCGCCTTTTGAGCCCTATAGCAACAACGCCAGAACAACGTAGAATAGAAGGGCAATGGGTTATGAAGGGTATGAAGAGCCCTGGGTGGGGTGCTGGGTGCAGTGCAAGCTTATTGTGTGTTTCTGTGTGTTTCCTCGTCTGCTTCTCCCACAGTCAAATCTATCATTTCCAACTGCACCGTTTGCACTTCAAAAATAAATGTATTTGTTGCTGTTGCTGCTGTTGTAGTTGTTGATGATGGCTGCTGCTGGATTAATACTATTTTTCGTATATTTATTGCACTTTTAGTTTTTTGATTTGATTTAATTGAATTTACCGACCTAACATCGGCTATCGAATATGAAATATCGATTACACGCTTATCGATACCCAAAGTACTGATAATTGACTATATTTCTGAATAAAAGGCGGTTTTACTGATAATTGCGTTCTTAGGTATACTGCTGAGGGTTCGGCGGTATATTTTATTTATAAATACGCGGTCACACTGAAAGTCCTTAGGCGGCATTTTTTTTGAATATAACTGCGTTCGGTGGTATATTTCTTTCCCAGGCGGCCATATAAAATAAATATTTATGTCCCAGCGTGACTTTCATGAGCCTGCCATAAAAAAACTAGTATTAACGCAAGCAGCCAAAATTTCTGACGGTCCGCCGGTATGTATCTTTTTTTAAATACGCGGTCGCACTGAAATTACTCTTTTGAAATCCGGCAGTGATGTACCAACCACAACCACTCTGACTCGACTTGAAATCCGGCAGTGATGTACCAACCACAACCACTCTGACTCGTGACGGTGAGTCTCTGAGGAAGAGTGGCTGATCAGTCATCTAATTAGTATTAGACCCTCACAGAGGGTCAACTGAGCGGGTTGGTGCATTGAGGTCGGCCCCCTAGTGGGAGTATCGTGGTGGCTGTGGTAGCCCAAATGTTACGCGGGCAGAGC
>NW_022998777.1:0-1189 GCF_900245975.1 Drosophila guanche | reverse complement strand
GTTTAAGGTTTTTTCAGAGGTTGTGGTTTGTTTTTTCACATAACTTAAGTATCTTAATTTTGGTTGTAAAAAACTTTGATTATCTGAAAAGTTGATTGATACTGCTATAAAATGGATCCAAACTGTTTGTGGAGTTGGCCTACCGCCTGGGTAAGGATTTGAAATGCAAAAATGTTGATTGATGTGAGATTTTTTTTTTTCGATATTTTTGCTTTAAAAACTCGGGAAAAGTCGGGTTTATTTTCTATAGCAGAACTTGTTTTTTAGGAACTTATTAAGGATGTAATTTTTAGTTTAGGGTTTTTTTCAGAGGTTGCGGTTTGTTTTTTCACATAACTTAAGAATCTGAATTTTGGTTGTAAGAAATTTTGATTATCTGAAAAGTTTATTATACTGCCATAAA
Organism: Drosophila guanche; assembly: GCF_900245975.1. Taxonomy (NCBI): domain Eukaryota; kingdom Metazoa; phylum Arthropoda; class Insecta; order Diptera; family Drosophilidae; genus Drosophila; species Drosophila guanche. Next base: position 786 of record NW_022998777.1, on the reverse strand, counting down.
GTGGATCCAAACTCTGTGTGGTTTTGGCCTACCGTCTCGGAAAAGCTTTGAAATGCAAAAATGTGGATTGTTGTGAGATTTTTTTTTTCGAAATTTTGACTTTAAAATTTGGGAAAAGTCGGTTTCATTTTCTATGGCAGAACTTGTTTTTTAAGAACTAGTAACTTTGTTATTTTTAGTTTAAGGTTTTTTCAGAGGTTGTGGTTTGTTTTTTCACATAACTTAAGTATCTTAATTTTGGTTGTAAAAAACATTGATTGTCTGAAAAGTTGATTGATACTGCTATATAATGGATCCAAACTGTGTGGTTTTGGCCTACCGTCTGGGTAAAGCTTTAAAATGCAAAAATGTTGATTGATGTGAGATTTTTTTTATTCGATATTTTTACTTTAAAAACTCGGGAAAAGTCGGGTTTATTTTCTATGGCAGAACTTGTTTTTTAGGAACTTATTAAGGATGTAATTTTTAGTTTTAGGTTTTTTTAGAGGTTGCGGTTTGTTTTTTCACATAAGTTAAGTATCTTAATTTTGGTTGTAAAAAACTTTGATTATCTGAAAAGTTGATTGATACTGCTATAATATGGATCTAACCTCTGTGTGGTTTTGGCCTACCGTCTGGGTAAAGCTTTGAAATGCAAACATGTTGATTTTTGTAAGGTATTTTTTACAAAATTTTGACTTTAAAAATTCGGGAAAAGTCGGGTTTATTTTCTATGGAAGAACTTTTCTTTTAAAAATTTTCAAAGTTTGTTACTTTTTTGTTTAAGGTTTTTTAGAAGTAGCGGTT
>NW_022998776.1:0-1189 GCF_900245975.1 Drosophila guanche | reverse complement strand
AATTTTTAGTTTAAAATTTTTTTAGAAGTAGCGGTTTGTTTTTTCACATAACTTAAGTATCTTAGATCTGGTTGCAAAAAACTTTGATTATCTGAAAAGTTGATTGATACTGCTAAAAAATTGATCCAAACTGTGTGTGGATTTCGCCTACCGTCTGGGTAAAGCTTTGATAGGCAAAAATGTTGGTTGTTGTGAGATTATTATTGTCGAAATGTTGACTTTAAAAACTCGGGAACAGTCGGGTTTATTTTTTATGGCAGAACTTTTTTTTAGGAACTTATTAAAGATGTCATTTTTAATTTAAGGTTTTTTCAGAGGTTGCGGTCTGTTTTTTCACATAACTTAAGAATCTTAGATCTGGTTGCAAAAAACTTTGATGTGTGGAAAAGTTTATTGATACTGCTATAAAATGGATCCAGACTGTGTGTGGTTGTGGCCTACCGTCTGGGTAAAGTTTTGATATGCAAAAATGTTGATTTTTGTGCGGTATTTTTCACGACATTTTGACTTTACAAATTCGGGAACAGTCGGGTTAATTTTCTATTGCAGANACTTTGATGTGTGGAAAAGTATATTGATACTGCTATAAAATGGATCCAGACTGTGTGTGGTTGTGGCCTACCGTCTGGGTAAAGCTTTGATATGCAAAAATGTTGATTTTTGTGAGGTATTTTTCACGACATTTTGACTTTACAAATTCGGGAACAGTCGGGTTAATTTTCTATTGCAGAACTTTTCTTTTAAAAATTTTCAAAGTTTTTACTTTTTTGTTTAGGGTTTTTTCAGAGGTTGCGGTTTGTTTTTTCACATAACTTAAGTATCTTAGATCTGGTTGCAAAAAACTTTGATTATCTGAAAAGTTTATTGATACTGCTATAAAATGGATCCAGACTGTGTGTGGTTGTGGCCTACCGTCTGGGTAAATCTTTAAAATGCAAAAATTTTGATTTTTGTGTGGTATTTTTCACGACATTTTGACTTTACAAATTCGGGAACAGTCGGGTTTATTTTCTATGGCAGAAATTTTCTTTTAAGAATTTTCAAAGTTTGTACTTTTTTGTTTAAGGTTTTTTCAGAGAGTGCGGTTTGTTTTTTCACATTACTTAAGTATCTTAGATCTGGTTCCAAAAAACTTTGATTAAAAAAAAAAAATTGATCCAAACTGTGTGTGGTTTTGGCCTACCGTCTG
>NW_022998775.1:0-1189 GCF_900245975.1 Drosophila guanche | reverse complement strand
TAAACACGACTTTTCCCGAGTTTTTAAAGTCAACATTTTGACAATAAAAATCTCACAAAAATCAAAATTTTTGCAGACGGTAGGCCAAAACCACTCACAGTTTGGATCCATTTTATAGCAGTATCAATCAACTTTTCAGATAATCAAAGTTTTTTGCAACCAGATCTAAGATACTTACGCTATGTGAAAAAACAAAAAGTTACCTCTGAAAAAACCTTAAACTAAAAATTGTATCCTTCTTAAATTCTTAAAAAACAAGTTCTGCTATAGAAAATAAACCCGACTGTTCCCGAATTTGCAAAGTCAAAAATACGAACAAAATACCTTACAAAAATCAACATTTTTGCATTTCAAAGCTTTATCCAGACGGTAGGCCAAAACCACACACAGTTTGGATTCATTTTATAGCAGTATCAATCAGCTATTAGGACAATCAAAATTTTTTGCAACCAGATCTAAGATACTTAAGCTATGTGAAAAAACAAAAAGTTACCTCTGAAAAAACCTTAAACTAAAAATTACATCCTTATTAAATTCTTGAAAAAAAAGGTTCTGCAATAGAAAATAAACCCGACTGTTCCCGAATTTGCAAAGTTAAAAATTCGAACAAAATACCTTACAAAAATCAACATTTTTGCAATTCAAAGCTTTATCCAGACGGTAGGCCAAAACCCCACACAGTTTGGATTCATTTTATAGCAGTATCAATCAACTTTTCAGATAATCAAAGTTTTTTGCAACCAGATCTAAGATACTTAAGCTATGTGAAAAAACAAACCGCTACTTCTAAAAAAACCTTAAACAAAAAAATACATCCTTATTAAATTCTTAAAAAACAAGTTCTGGCATAGAAAATACACCCAACTTTTCCCGAATTTGTAAAGTCAAAATGTCGTACACAATACCTCACAAAAATCAACATTTTTGCATTTCAAAGCTTTTCCCAGACGGTAGGCCAAAACCACACACAGTTTGGATCCATTTTATAGGAGTATCAATCAGCTATTAAGACAATCAAAGTTTTTTGCAACTAGATCTAAGATACTTATGCTATGTGAAAAAACAAATAGCTACCTCTGAAAAAACCGTAAACAAAAAATTACATCCTTAATAAGTTCCTAAAAAACAAGTTCTGCCATAGAAAATAAACCCGACTTTTCCCGAGTTTTTAAAGTCAAAATTTTGACAA
>NW_022998774.1:0-1190 GCF_900245975.1 Drosophila guanche | reverse complement strand
ATATATTGCATAGAAGAAGATCACAGTAGACTTCATTATATCATTTCATCAGGATACTAGGAACGATAGTTCTGAGTAAATTGGTTCTATACCTAGTAGCGAAGATGAACCTTTATTCTCTCGAGATTAGTTGAGACTTGTTCAGACTGGAGAATTCGGTCCTGTTCCTCCTTTTCTCGAAAGGATCATCAACCAAATTTTCTTTTCTTTCTTTCTGCTTACGGACTTAAGGTTATAACCACCGAAGACATACCTTCTGCTGTGCTGGTGCCTGGTAGGAGACCCTCCCAATCATTGCCCATATTTTCGAATTTAGAATCAAAAAAAAAAAAATCTTTCTGGTCTTAAAGACCATATCGTTATATAACTTATATCGTTTTTCCTTAATCATAATTTTTTACAATGGCGGTAAGGCGAAGTATTGACAATATAAATGTTAATCTCGGCGAGGTAGTCGTACACTGCACTATATGCAATGATACTAGCCAGGACACCGACATTGTAGAAACCCATTGTAAACACAAATACCACAGGTCGTGTTTATCGGATTGGTTGACATCCAATGAGACATGCCCGATTTGTAGGCAGCTGTGTTCGTTACCGTTGCGTTCACAATCTCAATCGAATTTACAGAGTGGGGAAAATGCCGCGGAAAGGGTTAACCGATCGATTAATGCCGCGCTCAGAGCGTACGTTCGTACTGACCATCGTGAATGGGATGTGTTCCTTAGTAGCATAAACTGTTCGTTGAGAAAATCAATACACCAATCAGTTGGCATGGCACCATATTTCGTGGTCTTTGGTCAGCACATGGTTTCACATGGCCAAGATTACAAAATGTTGCGAGAAGTCGAATTACTCAACGAGGGCGAGGGAAAATTGTCAAGAGCTGACGAATTTCAGAAGATTCGCTCAAACATCGAGAAACACCTGACAAAAGCTTACAAGAGAAATCAACGCACTTACGACCTGAGATCCAAGCCTCGTTCGTTTGAGGTAGGTCAAGAAGTAATAAAGAGAAATTTTTCTTTGAGTGGCGCGGCCAATAACGTTAACGCTAAACTAGCTCCAGTTGGAGTGAAGGCTCGCGTAAAGCAGAAATGTGGCCAACTGATTTATCTACTGGAAGACTTGAACGGTAAAGAGCTGGGGAAATTTCACATTAAGGATATTTGGTAGCTAGAGACAAA
>NW_022998773.1:0-1190 GCF_900245975.1 Drosophila guanche | reverse complement strand
ACAACAATCAACATTTTTGCATTTTAAAGCTTTACCCAGACGGTAGGCCAAAACCACACAGAGTTTGGATCCATTTTATAGCAGTATCAATCAACTTTTCAGATAATCAAAGTTTTTTGCAACCAGATCTAAGATACTTAAGTTATGTGAAAAAACAAACCGCAACCTCTGAAAAAAACCTTAAACTAAAAATTACATCGTTAATAAGTTCCTAAAAAAAACAAGTTCTGCCATAGAAAATAAAACCGACTTTTCCCAAGTTTTTAAAGTCAAAATTTCGAAAAAAAAAAATCTCACAACAATCAACATTTTTGCATTTCAAAGCTTTACCCAGACGGTAGGCTAAAACCACACAGAGTTTGGATCCATTTTATAGCAGAATCAATCAACTTTTCAGATAATCAAAGTTTTTTGCAACCAGATCCTAGATACTTAAAAATTATAAAATTGTTAGTTCTTAAAAAACAATTTCTGCCATAGAAAATAAACCCGACTTTTCCCGAGTTTTTAAAGTAAAATTATCGAAAAAAAAAAATCTCACAACAATCAACATTTTTGCATTTTAAAGCTTTACCCAGACGGTAGGCCAAAACCACACAGAGTTTGGATCCATTTTATAGCAGTATCAATCAACTTTTCAGATAATCAAAGTTTTTTACAACCAAAATTAAGATACTTAGGTTATGTGAAAAAACAAACCGCAACCTCTGAAAAGAACCCTCAACTTAAAATTACTTCCTTAAAAAGATCTTAAAAAACAAGTTCTGCCATAGAAAATAAACTCGAGTTTTTAAAGTCAAAATTTCGTACAAAATACATCATAAAAATCAACATTTTTGCATTTCAAAGCTTTGCCCAGACGGTAGGCCAAAACCACACAGTTTGGATCCATTTTATAGCAGTATCAATCAACTTTTCAGATAATCAAAGTGTTTTACAACAAAAATTAAGATACTTAAGTTATGTGAGAAAACAAACCGCAACCTCTGAAAAAATCTTAAACTAAAACTTACCTCCTTAATAAGTTCCTTAAAAACAAGTTCTGCCATAGAAAATAAACCCGACTTTTCCCGAGTTTTTAAAGTAAAATTATCGAAAAAAAAAATTCTCACAACAATCAACCACACAGAGTTTGGATCCATTTTATAGCAGTATCAATCAACTTTTCAGATAATCAAAGTTTTTTGCAA
>NW_022998772.1:0-1190 GCF_900245975.1 Drosophila guanche | reverse complement strand
AAAGCTTTACCCAGACGGTAGGCCAAAACCAGAGTTTGGATCGACTTTATAGCAGTATCAATCAACTTTCCGATAATCAAAGTTCTTTACAACCAGATCTAAGACACTTAAGTTATGGGAAAAAACAAACCGCAACCTCTGAAACCCCCTTAAACTAAAAATTACTTCCTGAATAAGTTCTTAAAAAACAAGTTTTGCCATAGAAAATAAACCCGACTTTTCCCGAGTTTTTAAAATCAAAAATACGTAAAAAATACCTCACAAAAAACCAACATTTTTGCATCTCAAAGCTTTACCCAGACGGTAGGCCAAATCCACAAAGAGTTTGGATTCATTTTATAGCAGTATCAATCAACTTTTCAGATAATCAAAGTTTTTTACAACCAAAATTAAGATACTTAAGTTATTTGAGAAAACAAACCGCAACCTCTGAAAAAACCTTAAACTAAAACATACAAAATTGCTAGTTCTTAAAAAACAAGTTCTGCCACAGAAAATAAACCCGACTTTTCCCGAGTTTTTAAAGTAAAAATTTCGAAAACAAAAAATCTCACAACATTAAACATTTTTGCATTTCAAAGCTTTACCCAGACGGTAGGCCAAAACCACACAGAGTTTGGATCCATTTTATAGCAGAATCAATCAACTTTTCAGATAATCAAAGTTTTTTGCAACCAGATCTAAGATACTAAGTTATGTGAAAAAACAAACCGCAAAGTCTGAAAAAACCTTAAACTGAAAATTATTTCCTTCATAAGTTCTTAAAAAACAAGTTCTGCCATAGAAAATAAAACCGACTTTTCCCGAGGTTTTAAAGTAAAAATTTCGAAATCAACGAATCTCACAACAATCAACAATTTTGCATTTCAAAGCTTCACCCAGACGGTAAGCCAAAACCACACAGAGTTTGGATCCATTTTATAGCAGAATCAATCAACTTTTCAGATAATCAAAGTTTTTTGCAACCAGATCTAAGATACTTAAGTTATGTGAAAAAACAAACCGCAAAGTCTGAAAAACCTTAAACTAAAAATTATTTCCTTAATAAGTTCTTAAAAAACATGTTCTGGCATAGAAAATAAACCCGACTTTTCCCGAGTTTTTAAAGTAAAAATTTCGAAAACAAAAAATCTCACAACAATCAACATTTTTGCATTTCAAAGCTTTACCCAGACGGTAGGCCAAAACCA
>NW_022998771.1:0-1190 GCF_900245975.1 Drosophila guanche | reverse complement strand
CCCCCCCCCCCCCCCCCCCCTCACACAGCTTATATTTGTTTTATACCCGGTACTCGAAGAGTAAATAGGGTATATTGTATTTGTGCACAAAGTTAATGTATGTAACACACAGAAGGAATCGTTTCCGACCCCATAAAGTGTATATATTCTTGGTCACCATCAATAGCCGAGTCGATTCAGCCCTGTCTGTCTGTCCGTCTGTCCGTCCGTCTGTCCGTCCGTCTTGTTGAGCACCTGAATCTCAGAGACTATAAAAGCTAGAGCCACCAAATTATGCATCCAGACTTCTGTATGCTCACACTGTTACAAGTGTATTTAAAAAATGTGCCCCGCCCCCTTGCGCTCCCGCAAAAGAGCGAAAACCTCCCAAATCTACAATTTTAAAGATAAAATAAAACTAAAAACGCCATTCTGTAGGGAGTGGCCATATCTATCAGATCACCAAATTGGGATCCGATTGGATCATTATTATAGCCAGAAAGAAGATTTTAATTAGCAGTGGCTAAACCCACACTGTCCTGCAGCTTTTGTTGTTCTTTTCACATTCTCTCATTCACACTCTGCTTCACTCGGCCTCTGCCTCTGCCGACTTTAAACCAACCCCCCCCCCCCCCACCCCTTAGATTTGTTTTGTACCCGGTACTCGAAGAGTAAATAGGGTATATTGTATTTGTGCACAAAGTTAATGTATGTAACACACAGAAGGAATCGTTTCCGACCCCATAAAGTGTATAAATTCTTGATCACCATCAATAGCCGAGTCGATTGAGCCCTGTCTGTCCGTCCGTCTGTCCTTCCGTCTGTCCGTCCGTCTTGTTGAGCACCTGAATCTCAGAGACTATAAAAGCTAGACCTACCAAACTTTGCATCCAGACTTCTGTATGCTCACACTGTTACAAGTGTATTTAAAAAATGTGCCCCGCCCCATTCCGCCACCGCAAAAGGCCGAAAACCTCCCAAATCTAAAATTTTAAAGATAAAAGAAAACTAACAACGCCATTCTGTAGGGAATGGTCATATCTATCAGATAAATAAATTGGGATCCGATTGGATCATTAATATAGCCAGAAAGAAGAAATGAATTAGCAGTGGCTAAACCCACACATTCTTTTCACATTCTCTCATTCACACTCTGCTTCACTCGGCCTCTGCCTCTGCCGACTTTTAACCACCCCCCCCCCCCCCCCCCC
>NW_022998770.1:0-1191 GCF_900245975.1 Drosophila guanche | reverse complement strand
TGAAAAGCCATACAGTACAGTATATCATATCGTACATTATCGTTTCTTCATAATCAAATCATGCTGAAGTTATATTATACATGTATATGGGAAAAATTCCCATATCCATACCAACCATTATAAATTTGTATTTATATCAATACAATGCCTATTTCGTATGAAAAGCCATACAGTACAGTATATCATATCGTACATTATCATATCGTACGCTGGGCATCGTTGAAGTTCAACGATGCCCAGCGTCAAGCCACCAAGGATGCTGGCGTCATTGCCGGTCTCAATGTTATGCGCATCATCAACGAGCCGACTGCCGCTAAAATTTTCTCATTTCTTTAATATTTACAACAGCATATTAAATATATCCATATAAAATATATACATTTTTTCGTTCAAAAATATCTTTTTGTTTGCACTTAATATAATATCACACGTGTATTCGCCTAAACCAAAATAAATTGAGTTTTGGCATCGTATTTTGACAACAAATTTAAAATTTATCCAATATCGTATGCGTTTTTTGTGATATACATTAAATAAAACCAAGCACATGAGTTCATGTAGAATGGATTTTGATGTATTGGCAATATTTGAATTTGCATATAAATCTGTTTGATTATATGCTGGTACATTGGTGAAATGGTTCTCATACAATCATAAATCATATGATACCATTTCCAGATATTCACGATAATAATTCGAAACCAAAATAATATAGACTAAAGAGAATTCACTCTTTATATATATTGGCAAGTTCACTATATTATCTTAAGATCAATTTGTCGCAGCTAAGCAATTTATATTAAAGAACTTTTTAGCAACAAATATCACCCAATAAAACCACTATGGGTATAATGACAACGTATAATAATATCATATGCATTACTGTACCAAATATTGCACATAATATAGATGGACATCAACTGTCCACCATATATAGGTTTTCTGCCACGACTTCCGCAAATCGGGTGCTTACAATTGAGAGTGCCTCTTAGCAGTCATTTGTTCTCGTATTTTAATACAAGAAACACATAAACACTTCAATATTATTCATATATAGTAACAACTATATACATATCCAACCAAATAAAGTATCAGACATTGCCAGCTAGGTATTTTCCCCATATCATATGTAAAGATCAATTTTTAATTTTTCATCATATGATATATACCAAGCCCGACACCACTCCCTAT
>NW_022998769.1:0-1191 GCF_900245975.1 Drosophila guanche | reverse complement strand
GTTTGTTTTTTCACATAACTTAAGTATCTTAATTTTGGTTGTAAAAGACTTTGATTATCTGAAAAGTTGATTGATACTGCTATAAAATGGATCTAAACTGTTTGTGGAGTTCGCCTACCGCCTGGGTAAGGATTTGAAATGCAAAAATTTTGATTGATGTGAGATTTTTTTTCGATATTCTTACTTTAAAAACTCGGGAAATGTCGGGTTTATTTTCTATGGCAGAACTTGTTTTTTAGGAACTTATTAAGGATGTCATTTTTAGTTTAAGGTTTTTTCAGAGGTTGCGTTTTGTTTTTTCAAATAACTTAAATATCTTAATTTTGGTTGTAAAAAACTTTAATTATCTGAAAAGCTGATTGATACTGCTAAAAAATGGATCCAAACTCTGTGTGGTTTTGGCCTACCGTCTCGGTTAAGCTTTGAAATGCAAAAATGCTTATTGTTGTGAGATTTTTTGTTTTCGATATTTTGACTTTAAAAACTCTGGAAAAGTCGGGTTTATTTTCTATGGCAGAACTTGTTTTTTAAGGAACTTATTAATGATGTAATTTTTAGTTTAAGGTTTTTTTAGAGGTTGCTGTTTGTTTTTTCACATAACTTAAGTATCTTAATTGTGGTTGTAAGAAAACGTTGATTATCTGAAAAGTTGATTGATACTGCTATAAAATGGATCCAAACTCTGTGTGGTTTTGGCCTACCGTCTGGGTAAAGCTTTGTAATGCAAAATTGTTGAGTGTTGTTAGATTTTTTTTTTCCAAATTTTGACTTTAAAAACTCGGGAAAAGTCGGGTTTATTTTCTATGGCAGAACTTGTTTTTTAAGAACTTATTAAGGAAGTACTTTTAAGTTTCAGGTTTTTTCCGAGGTTGCGGTTTGTTTTTTCACATAACTTAAGTATCTTAATTGTGGTTGTAAAAAACTTTGTGTATCCGAAAAGTTGATGGATACTGCTATAAAATGGATCAAAACTCTGTGTGGTTTTGGCCTACCGTCTGGGTAAAGCTTTGTAATGCAAAATTGTTGATTGTTTTGAGATTTTTTTTTCGAAATTTTGACTTTAAAAACTCGGGAAAAGTCGGGTCTATTTTCTATGGCGGAACTTCTTTTTTTTTAGGAACTTATTAATGATGTAATTTTTAGTTTAAGGTTTTTTCAGAGGTTGCGGTTTGTTTATCTTAATTTTGGTTG
>NW_022998768.1:0-1191 GCF_900245975.1 Drosophila guanche | reverse complement strand
TCTGTGTGGTTTTGGCCTACCGTCTGGGTAAAGCTTTGAAATGCAAAAATGTTGATTTTTGTGAGGTATATTGTACGAAATTTTGACTTTAAAAACTCGGGTTTATTTTCTATGGCAGAACTTGTTTTTTAAGAACTAGGTAAGTAAGTAATTTTAAGTTTAAGGTTTTTTCAGAGGTTGCGTTTTTTTTTTTACATAACTTAAGTATCTTAATTTTGGTTGTAAAAAACTTTGATTATCTGAAAAGTTGATTGATACTGCTATAAAATGGATCCAAACTCTGTGTGGTTTTGGCCTACCGTCTGGGTAAAGCTTTAAAATGCAAAAATTTGGATTGTTGTGAGATTTTTTTTTCGAAATTTTTACTTTAAAAACTCGGGAGAAGTCGGTTTTATTTTCTATGCCAGAACTTGATTTTTAAGAACTATCATTTTTGTAATCTTGAGTTTAAGGTTTTTTCAGAGGTTGCGGTTTGTTTTCTCACATAACTTAAGTATCTTAATTTTCGTTGTAAAAACTTTTATTATCTGAAAAGTTGATTGATACTGCTATAAAATGGATCCAACCTCTGTGTGGTTTTGGCCTACCGTCTGGGTAAAGCTTTGAAATGCAAAAATTTTGATTGTTGTGAGATTTTATGTTTTCGAAATTTTGACTTTAAAAACTCGGGAAAAGTCGGGTTTATTTTCTATTACAGTACTTGTTTTTTAGGAACTAGCAATTTTGTAATTTTTAGATTGAGGTTTTTTCAAAGGTTGCGGTTTGTATTTTCACATAACTTAAGTATCTAAGATCTGGTTGCAAAACACTTTGATTATCAGAAAAGTTGATTTATTCTGCTATAAAATGGATCCAAACTCTGTGTGGTTTTGGCCTACCGTCTGGGTAAAGCTTTGAAATGCAAAAATGATGATTTTTGTGAGGTATTTTGTACGAATTTTTGACTTTAAAAACTCGGGTTTTTTTCTATGGCAGAACTTGTTTTTTAAGATCTTATTAAGGAAGTAGTTTTAAGTTTAAGGTTTTTTCAGAGGTTGCGGTTTGTTTTTTCACATAACTTAAGTATCTTAATTTTGGTTGTAAAAAACTTTGATTATCTGAAAAGTTGATTGATACTGCTATAAAATGGATCCAAACTGTTTGTGGTTTTGGCCTACCGTCTGGGTTAAGCTTTGAAATGCAAAAATGTTG
>NW_022998767.1:0-1191 GCF_900245975.1 Drosophila guanche | reverse complement strand
ACTTCCTTAATAAGTTTCTAAAAAACAAGTTCTGCCATAGAAAATAAACCCGACTTTTCCCGAGTTTTTAAAGTAAAAATATCGAAAAAAAAAATCTCACAACAATCCACATTTTTGCATTTCAAAGCTTTTCCAAGACGGTAGGCCAAAACCACACAGAGTTTGGATCCATTTTATATATCAACCAACTTTTCAGATAATCAAAGTTTTTTGCAACCAGATCTAAGATACTTAAGTTATGTAAAAATCAAACCGCAACCTCTGAAAAAACCTTAAACTAAAAATTACTTCCTTAATAAGTTTCTAAAAAACAAGTTCTGACATAGAAAATAAACCCGACTTTTCCCGAGTTTTTAAAGTAAAAATATCGAAAAAAAAATCTCACATCAATCAACATTTTTGCATTTCAATGCTTTACCCAGACGGTAGGCCAAAACCACAAACAGTTTGGATCCATTTTATAGCAGTATCAATCAACTTTTCAGATAATCAAAGTTTTTTACAACCAAAATTAAGATACTTAAGTTATGTGAAAAAACAAACCGCAACCTCTGAAAAAACCTTAAACTTAAAATTACTTCATTAATAAGTTCTTAAAAAACAAGTTCTGGCATAGAAAATAAACCCGACTTTTCCCGAGTTTTTAAAGTCAAAATTTCGTACAAAATACCTCACAAAAATCAACATTTATGCATTTCAAAGCTTTACCCAGACGGTAGGCCAAAACCACACAGAGTTTGGGTCCATTTTATAGCAGTATCAATCAACTTTTCAGATAATCAAAGTTTTTTACAACCAAAATTAAGATACTTAAGTTATGTAAAAAAACAAACCGCAACCTCTGAAAAAACGTTAAACTTAAAATTACTTCCTTAATAAGTTCTTAAAAAACAAGTTCTGCCATATAAAATAAAACCGACTTTTCCCAAGTTTTTAAAGTCAAAATTTCGTACAAAATACCTCACAAAAATCAACATTTTTGCATTTCAAAGCTTTACCCAGACGGTAGGCCAAAACCACACAGAGTTTGGATCCGTTATATAGCAGAATCAATCAACTTTTCTGATAATCAAAGTTTTTTGCAACCAGATCTAAGATACTTAAGTTATGTAAAAAAAACAAACCGCAACCTCTGAAAAAACCTTAAACTAAAAATTACAAAATTGCTAGTTCCCAAAAACAAGCTCTGCC
>NW_022998766.1:0-1191 GCF_900245975.1 Drosophila guanche | reverse complement strand
GGCCTACCGTCTGGGTAAAGCTTTGAAATCCAAAAAAAACTCGGGAAGTGTCGGGTTTATTTTCTATGGCAGAACTTTTTTTTAAGAATTAATTAAGAAAGTAATTTTTTGTTTAAGGTTTTTTCAGAGGTAGCGATTTGTTTTTTCACATAGCTTAAGTATCTTAGATCTGGTTGCAAAAAACTTTGATTATCTGAAGAGTTGATTGATACTGCTATAAAAAGGATCGAAACCCTGTGTGGTTTTGGCCTACCGTCTGGGTAAAGCTTTGAAATCCAAAAATGTTGATTTTTGTGAGGATTTTTTTACGAAATTTTGACTTGAAAAATTCGGGTAAAGTCGGGTTTATTTTCTATGGCAGAAATTTTCTTTTAAGATTTTTCAAAGTTTGTACTTTTTTGTTTAATGTTTTTTAGAAGCAGCGGTTTTTTTTCACATAACTTAAGTATATTAGATCTGGTTGTAAAGAACTTTGATTATCTGAAAAGTTGATTGATACTGCTATAAAGAGGAACCAAACTCTGTGTGGTTTTGGCCTACCGTCTGGGTAAAGCTTTGAAATCCAAAAAAAACTCGGGAAGTGTCGGGTTTATTTTCTATGGCAGAACTTTTTTTTAAGAATTAATTAAGAAAGTAATTTTTTGTTTAAGGTTTTTTCAGAGGTAGCGATTTGTTTTTTCACATAGCTTAAGTATCTTAGATCTGGTTGCAAAAAACTTTGATTATCTGAAAAGTTGATTGATACTGCTATAAAGTGGATCCAAACTCTGTGTGGTTTTGGCCTACCGTCTGGGTAAAGCTTTGAAATTAAAAAAAACTCGGGAAGTATCGGGTTTATTTTCTATGGCAGAACTTTTTTTTAAGAATTAATTAAGAAAGTAATTTTTTGTTTAAGGTTTATTCAGTGGTAGCGATTTGTTTTTCACATAGCTTAAGTATCTTAGATCTGGTTGCAAAAAACTTTGATTATCTGAAAAGTTGATTGATACTGCTATTCTGGACGTTGATATGCAATGACTGCACCATCAAGTGGCCCATGCGACACCAAGCCAAAGCCTGTTACGCGCGGAACCTAGCAGAACGCAGCCCTCCTCCCGCCCAACCGACCGAGGGGCGCTGCCGCATGACGCGCGGCGCGATTAACCGAACCGGTCGCGAGCATGCAGGAAAGATAGATGTTAGGCTAATATT
>NW_022998765.1:0-1192 GCF_900245975.1 Drosophila guanche | reverse complement strand
AATTTTCACTTTAAAAACTCGGCAGAAGTCGGTTTTATTTTCTATGCCGGAACTTGTTTTTTAAGAACTAGCATGTTTGTATATTTTAGTTTAAGGTTTTTTTCAGAGGTTGCGGTTTGTTTTTTTCACATAACTTAAGTATCTAAGATCTGGTTGCAAAAAACTTTGATTGTCAGAAAAGTTGATTGATTCTGCTAAAAAATGGATCCAAACTCTTTGTGGTTTTGGCCTACCGTCTGGGTAAAGCTTCAAAATGCAAAAATGTTGATTTTTGTGATGTATTTTGTACGAAATTTTGACTTTGAAAACTCGGGTTTATTTTCTATGGCAGAACTTGTTTTTTAAGAACTTATTAAGGAAGTTATTTTAAGTTTAAGGTTTTTTCAGAGGTTACGGTTTGTTTTTTCACATAACTTAAGTATCTTTATTTTGGTTGTAAAAAACTTTGATTATCCGAAAAGTAGATTGATACTGCCATAAAATGGATTCAAACTCTGTGTGGTTTTGGCCTACCGTCTCGGAAAAGCTTTGAAATGCAAAAATGTGGATTGTTGTGAATTTTTTTTCGAAATTTTCACTTTAAAAACTCGGCAGAAGTCGGTTTTATTTTCTATGCCGGAACTTGTTTTTTAAGAACTAGCATGTTTGTAATTTTTAGTTTAAGGTTTTTAAGAGGTTGCGGTTTGTTTTTTCACATAACTTAAGTATCTAACATCTGGTTGCAAAAAACTTTGATTATCAGAAAAGTTGATTGATTCTGCTAAAAAATGGATCCAAACTCTTTGTGGTTTTGGCCTACCGTCTGGGTAAAGCTTCAAAATGCAAAAATGTTGATTTTTGTGAGGTATTTTGTACGAAATTTTGACATTAAAAACTCGGGAAAAGTCGGGTTTATTTTCTATGGCAGAACTAGTTTTTTAAGAACTAACAATTTTGTAATTTTTTGTTTTATGTTTTTTTCAGAGGTTGCGGTTTGTTTTTTTCACATAACTCAAGTATCTAAGATCTGGTTGCAAAAAACTTTGATTATCTGAAAAGTTGATTGATTCTGCTATAAAATGGATCCAAACTCTTTGTGGTTTTGACCTACCGTCTAAGTAAAGCTTTGAAAAGCAAAAATGTTGATTTTTGTGATGTATTTTGTACGAAATTTTGACTTTGAAAACTCGGGTTTATTTTCTATGGCAGAACT
>NW_022998764.1:0-1192 GCF_900245975.1 Drosophila guanche | reverse complement strand
CGGGTAGGCTATCTGAACGCGTCCGCTGCTTTCGTAAAGCCGAGTTTACGAAGCTCAATTGCTTAATTAGGAATATTGATTGGTACGCTCTGTACTCGTGCACTGACGTCATTGAAGGCACAAACAGGACACGTGTGTCCCACTTTCATGTCCGACTAGATCTGTGAAACCTCCTTCGTTCGCCAAAGAGTTATCCAGTATAAAGAACCTAAAATCAAGACTATTTAAAAAATCTCAAGAAGTTGGTTCTCCCTCTTCTCTTTCTAATTACTTAATAGCTCGGTTAAATTGCACTGTTCTTAATGTTCAATGCTATAGGAACTACCTCCTTCGATGCAGGATACGTTTTTCACAGGACCCTAAACACTTTTACAGCTTTGTAAACAGTAAGCGTAGAACGTCCGCGCAGCCATCCTCGCTATCATTTTTGAATATGTCGGCAAACAATGATCAGGCAATCGCCGATCTTTTTTGACAATTTTTTCAAACCACCTATTCCCAGGAAAGCTACCCAGGTCATATGTATCCATATAGTTTACCAAGGTCGAATGGTATGTTTAATGTAATGTTTAATGAAGGCTCCTTACTTCATGAACTTCAATTAGTTAAGCTCGTATTTTCACCGGGCCCTGACGGAGTTCCCGGCTGTGTACTCAGGTACTGTGCCGAGTCTCTGTGCGGACCTTAAAACCCTTGCTTAAACTATTCACTCTATCCATCCATTCTTCTAGCTTTCCCCCATCTGGAAGTAATCTTTTATAATTCCTCTCCATAAGAAAGGTAGCAAGTCTGACGCTAAAAACTATAGAGATATATACACTGACTTCAGTAAGGCATTCGATTCTGTAAACTATTCTCTTATTGCACAAAAGCTCGCCCCTTTAGGGTTTCCGCCCAATCTTTTGAGATGGGTTTCTACCTACCTGTGTTCTAGGTCTCAAAGGGTTCTTTTCTAAAAACTCCTTATCTTTACCTGTTATGGTTACTTCTGGAGTAGCCATTTAGGCCCCTTACTTTTCACGGGGCCTCAACTGGGATGCAACTGTGAGACTGCCATCCTACCGTAGTAGACTTCTTTTAATAAATCTTCCATCCTTAGTTAGTCGTAGAAAAATGCTTGGTGTAATTTTTATGCACAACTTGATCAAGGGGGATGTAGACAGCCCTGACTTGTTGAGCCGCGTAAACTTTA
>NW_022998763.1:0-1193 GCF_900245975.1 Drosophila guanche | reverse complement strand
TCACATATTTTAAGTATCTTAGATCTGGTTGCAAAAAACTTTGATTATATTAAAAGTTGATTGATACTGCTATAAAATGGGTCCAAACTCTGTGTGGTTGATTGTTGTGAGATTTTTTTTTTCGAAATTTTGACTTTAAAAACTTGGGAAAAGTCGGTTTTATTTTCCATGGCAGAACTTGTTTTTTTAGGAACTTATTAAGGATGTAATTTTAAGTTTAAGGTTTTTTCAGAGGTTGCGGTTTGTTTTTTCACATAACTTAAGTACCTTAATTTTTATTGTAAAAAACTTTGATTATCTGAAAAGTTGATTGATACTGCTATAAAATGGAACCAAACTCTGTGTGGTTTTGGCCTACCGTCTGGGTAAAGCTTTGAAATGCAAAAATGTTGATTTGTGTGAGGTATTTTTTTCGAATTTTTGACTTTAAAAACTCGGGAAAAGTCGGGTTTGTTTTCTATGGCAGAACTTGTTTTTTAAGAACTTATTAAGGAAGTTATTTTAAGTTTAAGGTTTTTTCAGAGGTTGCGGTTTGTTTCTTCACATAACTGAAGTATCTTAATTTTGGTTGTAAAAAACTTTGATTATCTGAAAAGTTGATTGATACTGCTATAAAATGGATCCAAAATCTGTGTGGTTTTGGCCTACCGTCTCGGAAAAGCTTTGAAATGCAAAAATGTTGATTTTTGTGAGGTATTTTTTACGAATTTTTGACTTTAAAAACTCGGGAAAAGTCGGGTTTATTTTCTATACCAGAATTTGTTTTTTAAGAACTTATTAAGAAAGTAATTTTAAGTTTAAGGTTTTTTCAGAGGTTGCGGTTTGTTTCTTCACATAACTGAAGTATCTTAATTTTGGTTGTAAAAAACTTTGATTATCTGAAAAGTTGATTGATACTGGGATAAAATGGATCCAAACTCTGTGTGGTATTGGCCTATCGTCTCGGAAAAGCTTTGAAATTCAAAAATGTGGAATGCTGTGAGATTTTTTTTTCTCGATATTTTTACTTTTTTCAGAAGTTGCGGTTTGTTTTCTCACATAACTTAAGTATCTTAATTTTCGTTGTAAAAAATCTTGATTATCTGAAAAGTTGATTGATACTGCTATAAAATTGATCCAAACTCTGTGTGGTTTTGGCCTACCGTCTGAGTAAAGCTTTGAAATGCAAAAATGTTGATTGTTGTGAGATTTTT
>NW_022998762.1:0-1193 GCF_900245975.1 Drosophila guanche | reverse complement strand
ACGGTAGGCCAAAACCACACAGAGTTTGGATCCATTTTATAGCAGTATCAATCAACTTTTCAGATAATCAAAGTTTTTTACAACCACAATTAAGATACTTAAGTTATGTGAAAAAACAAACCGCAACCTCTGAAAAAACCTTAAACTAAAAATTACAAAATTGCTAGTTCTTAAAAAACAAGATCTGCCATAGAAAATAGAAGCGACTTTTCAAGTTATCAAAGTTTTTTACAACCAAAATTAAGATACTTAAGTTATGTGAAAAAACAAACCGCAACCTCTGAAAAAACATGATACTTAAAATTACTTCCTTAATAAGTTCTTAAAAAACAAGTTATGCCATAGAAAATAAACCCGACTTTTCCCGAGTTTTTAAATTCAAAATTTGGAAAAAAAAGTCTCACAACAATCAACAATTTTGCATTTCAAAGCTTAACCGCGACGGTAGGCCAAAACCACACAGAGTTTGGATCCATTTTATAGCAGAATCAATCAACTTTTCAGATAATAAAAGTTGTTTGCAACCAGATTTACGATACTTAAGTTATGAAAAAAAACAAACCGCAACCTCTAAAAAAAACTTTAAACTAAAAATTACTTCCTAAATAAGTTCTTAAAAAAAAGGTTCTGCCATAGAAAATAAACCCGACTTTTCTCGAGTTTTTAAAGTAAAAATATCGAAAACAAAAAATTTCACAACAATAAGCATTTTTGCATTTCAAAGCTTAACCGCGACGGTAGGCCAAAACCACACAGAGTTTGGATCCATTTTATAGCAGAATCAATCAACTTTTCAGATAATCAAAGTTTTTTGCTACCAGATCAAAGATACTTAAGTTATGAAAAAAAAAACCGCAACCTCTAAAAAAAAAACCCTAAACTAAAAATTACTTCCTTAATAAGTTCTTAAAAAAAAGTTCTGGCATAAAAAATAAACCCGACTTTTCTAATAATCAAAGTTTTTTGCAACCAGATCAAAAATACTTAAGTTATGAAAAAAAAAACCGCAACCTCTAAAAAAAACCTTAAACTAAAAATTACTTCCTTAATAAGTTCTTAAAAAAAAGTTCTGCCATAGAAAATAAACCCGACTTTTTTTGAGTTTTTAAATAAGTTCTTAAAAAAAAGTTCTGCCATAGAAAATAAAACCGACTTTTTTTGAGTTTTTAAAGTAAAAATTTCGAAAACAAAAA
>NW_022998761.1:0-1193 GCF_900245975.1 Drosophila guanche | reverse complement strand
GAGGTTGTGGTTTGTTTTTTTACATAACTTAAGTATCTTAATTTTGGTTGTAAAAAACTTTGATTATCTGAAAAGTTGATTGATACTGCTATAAAATGGATCCAAACTCTGAGTGGTTTTGGCCTACCGTCTCGAAAAGCTTTGAAATGCAAAAATGTGGATTGTTGTGAGATTTTTTTTTTCGAAATTTTGACTTTAAAAACTCGGGAAAAGTCGGTTTTATTTTCTATGGCAGAACTTGTTTTTTAAGAACTAGTAATTTTGTAATTTTTAGGTTAAGGTTTTTTCAGAGGTTGTGGTTTGTGTTTTTACTTAACTTAAGTATCTTAATTTTGGATGTAAAAAACTTTGATTATCTGAAAAGTTGATTGATACTGCTATTAAATGGATCCAAACTGTTTGTGGTTTTGGCCTACGGTCTCGGAAAAGCTTTGAAATGCAAAAATGTTGATTGTTGTGAGATTTTTTTTTTCGAAATTTTGACTTTAAAAACTCGGGAAAAGTTGGTTTTATTTTCTATGGCAGAACTTGTTTTTTAAGAACTAGCAATTNTGAAATGCAAAAATGTTGATTGTTGTGAGATTTTTTTTTCGAAATTTCGACTTTAAAAACTCGGGAAAAGTCGGTTTTATTTTCTATGGCAGAACTTGTTTTTTAAGAACTAGCAATTTTGTAATTTTTAGTTTAAGGTTTTTTCAGAGGTTTCGGTTTGTTTTTTCACATAACTTAAGTATCTTAACTGTTGTTGTAAAAAACTTTGATTATCTGAAAAGTTGATTGATACTGCTATAAAATGGATCCAAACTCTGAGTGGTTTTGGCCTACCGTCTCGAAAAGCTTTGAAATGCAAAAATGTGGATTGTTGTGAGATTTTTTTTTTTTTTGTTTGAAATTTTGACTTTAAAAACTTGGGAAAAGTTGGTTTTATTTTCTATGGCAGAACTTGTTTTTTAAGAACTAGCAATTTTGTAATTTTTAGTTTAAGGTTTTTTTTAGAGGTTGTGGTTTGTTTTTTCACATAACTTAAGTATCTTAATTTTGGTTGTAAAAACCCTTGATTATCTGAAAAGTTGATTGATACTGCTATTAAATTGATCCAAACTTTTTGTGGTTTTGGCCTACCGTCTCGGAAAAGCTTTGAAATGCAAAAATGTTGATTGTTGTGAGATTTTTTTTTCTCGAAATTTTGACTT
>NW_022998760.1:0-1193 GCF_900245975.1 Drosophila guanche | reverse complement strand
TTATATTTGTTTTATACCCGGTACGCGAAGAGTAAATATGGTATATTGTATTTGTGCACAAAGTTAATGTATGTAACACACAAAAGGAATCGTTTCCGACCCCATAAAGTGTATGTATTCTTGATCACCATCATAGGCCGAGTCGATTGAGCCCTGTCTGTCTGTCCGTCTGTCCGTCCGTCTGTCCGTCCGTCTTGTTGAGCACCTGAATCTCAGAGACTATAAAAGCTAGAGCCTCCAAATTATGCATCCAGACTTCTGTATGCTCACACTGTTACAAGTGTATTTAAAAAATGTGCCCCGCCCCATTCCGCCCCCGCAAAAGGGCGAAAACCTCCCAAATCTACAATTTTAAAGATAGAAGAAAACTAAAACCGCCATTCTGTAGGGAATGGCCATATCTATCAGATCAATAGATTGGGATTTGATTGGATCATTATTATAGCCACAAAGAAGAAATTAATTAGCAGTGGCTAAACCCACACTGTCCTGCAGCTTTTGTTGTTCTTTTCACATTCTCTCATTCACACTCTGCTTCACTCGGCCTCTGCCTCTGCCGTCCCTCTGCCTCTGCCGACTTTTAACCACCCCCCCCTCACGCAGCTTATATTTGTTTTATACCCGGTACTCGAAGAGTAAATAGGGTATATTGTATTTGAGCACAAACTTAATGTATGTAACACACAGAAGGAATCGTTTCCGACCCCGTTAAGTGTATATGTTCTTGATCACCATCAATAGCCGAGTCGATTGAGCCCTGTCTGTCTGTCCGTCTGTCCGTCCGTCTGTCCGTCCGTCTTGTTGAGCACCTGAATCTCAGAGACTATAAAAGCTAGAGCTACCAAATTTTGCATCCAGACTTCTGTATGCTCACACTGTTACAAGTGTATTTAAAAAATGTGCCCCGCCCCATTCCGCCACCGCAAAAGGGCGAAAACCTCCCAAATCTACAATTTTAAAGATAGAAGAAAACTAAAACGCCATTCTGTAGGGAATGGCCATATCTATCACCAAATTGGGATCAGATTGGATCATTATTATAGCCAGAAAGAAGAAATTAATTAGCAGTGGCTAAACCCACACTGTCCTGCAGCTTTTGTTATTCTTTTCACATTCTCTCATTCACACTCTGCTTCACTTGGCCTCTGCCTCTGCCGTCCCTCTGCCTCTGCCGACTTTTAACCACCCCCCCC
>NW_022998759.1:0-1193 GCF_900245975.1 Drosophila guanche | reverse complement strand
TTTTTTTTCGAAATTTTTACTTTAAAAACTCGGGAAAAGTCGGGTTTATTTTCTATGGCAGAACTTGTTTTTATAGAAACTAATTAAGGATGTAATTTTAAGTTTAAGGTTTTTTCAGAGGCTGCGCTTTGTTTTTTCACATAACTTAAGTATCTTAATTTTGGTTGTAAAAAACTTTGATTATCTGAAAAGTTTATTGCTACTGCTATAAAATGGATCCAAACTCCGTGTGGTTTTGGCCTACCGTCTGGGTTAAGCTTTAAAATGCAAAAATTTTGATTATTGTGAGATTTATTTTTTTACAAATTTTGACTTTAAAAACTCGGGAAAAGTCGGGTTTATTTTCTATGGCAGAACTTGTTTTTTTAAAAAACTTATTAAGGATGTAATTTTAAGTTTAAGGTTTTTTCGTATCTTAAGTATCTATATTTTTGTTGTAAAAAACTTTGATTATCTGAAAAGTTAATTGCTACTGCTATAAAATGGATCCAAACTCCGTGTGGTTTTGGCCTACCGTCTGGGTTAAGCTTTCAAATGCAAAAATTTTGATTGTTGTGAGATTCATTTTTTTTACAAATTTTGACTTTAAAAACTCGGGAAAAGTCGGGTTTATTTTCTATGGCAGAACTTGTTTTTTTTAGAAACTTATTAAGGATGTAATTTTAAGTTTAAGGTTTTTTCAGAGGTTGCGCTTTGTTTTTTCACAAAACTTAAGTATTTTAATTTTGTTTGTAAAAAACTTTGATTATCTGAAAAGTTGATTGCTACTGCCATAAAATGGATCCAAACTCCGTGTGGTTTTGGCCTACCGTCTGGGTTAAGCTTTAAAATGCAAAAATTTTGATTGTTGTGAGATTTATTTTTTTACAAATTTTGACTTTAAAAACTCGGGAAAAGTCGGGTTTATTTTCTATGGCAGAACTTGTTTTTTTTAGAAACTTATTAAGGATGTAATTTTAAGTTTAAGGTTTTTTCAGAGGTTGCGCTTTGTTTTTTCACAAAACTTAAGTATCTTAATTTTGTTTGTAAAAAACTTTGATTATCTGAAAAGTTGATTGATAATGCTATAAAGTCGATCCAAACTCTGTGTGGTTTTGGCCTACCGTCTGGGTTAAGCTTTAAAAATCCAAAAATGTTGATTGATGTGAGATTTTTTTTTTCGATATTTTTACTTTAAAAACTCCTAAAAAGTC
>NW_022998758.1:0-1193 GCF_900245975.1 Drosophila guanche | reverse complement strand
TTTGTAATTTTTAGTTTGAGGTTTTTTCAGAGGTTGCGGTTTGTTTTTTCACATAACTTAAGTATCTTAATTTTGGTTGTAAAAAATTTTGATTATCTGAAAAGTTGATTGATACTGCTATAAAGTGGATCCAAACTCTGTGTGGTTTTTGTTTTTTAAGAACTAGTAATTTTGTAATTTTTAGGTTAAGGTTTTTTCAGAGGTTGTGGTTTGTTTTTTTACATAACTTAAGTATCTTAATTTTGGATGTAAAAAACTTTGATTATCTGAAAAGTTGATTGATACTGCTATTAAATGGATCCAAACTGTTTGTGGTTTTGGCCTACGGTCTCGGAAAGCTTTGAAATGCAAAAATGTGGATTGTTGTGAGATTTTTTTTTTCGAAATTTTGACTTTAAAAACTCGGGAAAAGTCGGTTTTATTTTCTATGGCAGAACTTGTTTTTTAAGAACTAGTAATTTTGTAATTTTTAGTTTAAGGTTTTTTCAGAGGTTGTGGTTCGTTTTTTCACATAACTTAAGTATCTTAACTGTGGTTGTAAAAAACTTTGATTATCTGAAAAGTTGATTGATACTGCTATTAAATGGATCCAAACTGTTTGTGGTTTTGGCCTACGGTCTCGGAAAAGCTTTGAAATGCAAAAATGTTGATTGTTNTTGATTGATACTGCTATTAAATGGATCCAAACTGTTTGTGGTTTTGGCCTACGGTCTCGGAAAGCTTTGAAATGCAAAAATGTGGATTGTTGTGAGATTTTTTTTTTCGAAATTTTGACTTTAAAAACTAGGGAAAAGTCGGTTTTATTTTCTATGGCAGAACTTGTTTTTTAAGAACTAGTAATTTTGTAATTTTTAGTTTAAGGTTTTTTCAGAGGTTGTGGTTTGTTTTTTCACATAACTTAAGTATCTTAATTTTGGTTGTAAAAAACTTTGATTATCTGAAAAGTTGATTGATACTGCTATAAAATGGATCCAAACTCTGAGTGGTTTTGGCCTACCGTCTCGAAAAGCTTTGAAATGCAAAAATGTGGATTGTTGTGAGATTTTTTTTTTTCGAAATTTTGACTTTAAAACTCGGGAATAGTCGGTTTTATTTTCTATGGCAGAACTTGTTTTTTAAGAACTAGCAATTTTGTAATTTTTAGTTTAAGGTTTTTTCAGAGGTTGCGGTTTGTTTTTTCACATAACTTAAGT
>NW_022998757.1:0-1194 GCF_900245975.1 Drosophila guanche | reverse complement strand
GGTTTAAAGTCGGCAGAGGCAGAGGGACGGCAGAGGCAGAGGCCGAGTGAAGCAGAGTGTGAATGAGAGAATGTGAAAAGAACAACAAAAGCTGAAGGACAGTGTGGTTTAGCCACTGCTAAATAATTTATTCTTTCTGGCTATAATAATGATCCAATCGGATCCCAATTTATTGATCTGATAGATATGACCATTCCCTACAGAATGGCGTTTTTAGTTTTCTTCTATCTTTAAAATTGTAGATTTGGGAGGTTTTCGCCCTTTTGCGGGGGCGGGATGGGGCGGGGCACATTTTTTAAATACACTTGTAACAGTGTAAGCATACAGAAGTCTGGATGCAAATTTTGGTGGCTCTAGCTTTTATGGTCTCTGAGATTCAGGTGCTCAACAAGACGGACGGACAGACGGACGGACAGACGGACGGTCAGACAGACAGGGCTCAATCGACTCGGCTATTGATGGTTCTCAAGAATATATACACTTTATGGGGTCGGAAACGATTCCTTCTCTGTGTTACATACATTAACTTTGTGCACAAATACAATATACCCTATTTACTCTTCGACTACCGGGTATAAAACAAATATAAGCTGTGGGAGGGGGGGTGGTTTAAAGTCGGCAGAGGCAAAAGCCGAGTGAAGCAGAGTGAGAATGAGAGAATGTGAAAAGAACAACAAAAGCTGCAGGACAGTGTGGGTTTAGGCACTGCTAATTAATTTCTTGTTTCTGGCTATAATAATGATCCAATCGGATCCCAATTTGATGATCTGATAGATATGGCCAATCCCTACAGAATGGCGTTTTTAGTTTTCTTTTATCTTTAAAATTGTAGATTTGGGAGGTTTTCGCCCTTTTGCCGTGGCGGAAGGGGGGGGGGCACATTTTTTAAATACACTTGTAACAGTGTAAGCATACAGAAGTCTGGATTCAAAATTTGGTGGCTCTAGCTTTTATAGTCTCTAAGATTCAGGTGCTCAACAAGACGGACGGACAGACGGACAGACAGACAATGCTCAATCGACTCGGCTATTGATGGTACTCAAGAATAAATACACTTTATGGGGTCGGAAACGATTCCTTCTGTGTGTTACATACATTAACTTTGTGCACAAATACAATTTACCCTATTTACTCTTCGACTACCGGGTATAAAACAAATATAAGCTGCGGGAGGGGGGGGGGGGGGGGGGGGGT
>NW_022998756.1:0-1194 GCF_900245975.1 Drosophila guanche | reverse complement strand
TTTTTCGAATTTTTGACTTTAAGAACTCGGGAAAAGTCGGGTTTATTTTCTAGGGCAGCATTTTTTTTGAAGAATTTCTAAAGTATGTTATATTTTGTTTAAGGTTTTTTAGAGGAAGCTGTTGTTTTTTTCACTTACTATAATTGTTTTAGATCTGGTCTTAAAAGTGTATTGATACGGCCATAAAGTGGATCTAAACCCTATGTGGTTTGGCCTACCGCCTGGGTAAAGCTTTGTTATACAAAATTGTTGATTGTTGTGAGATTTTTTTTTTTCTAAATTTTGACTTTAAAAATTCGGGAACAGTCGGGCTTATTTTCTATGGTAGACCTTTTTTTTAAGAATTTATGAAGGATGTTTTTTTAATTTTAGGTTTTATCAGAGGTTGCGGTTTGTTTTATCACATAGCTTAAGTATCTTGGATCTGGTTTAAAAAAACTTTGATTATCTAAAAAGATGTTTGATACTGCTATAAATTGGATCCAAACTCTGTGTGGTTTTGGACGACCGTCTGGGTAAAGCTTTGTAATGCCAAAACGTTGATTGTTGTGAGATTTTTTGATTTCGAAATTTTTACTTTAAAAACTCGGGAAAAGTCGGTTTTATTTTCTATGGCAGAACTTGTTTTTTAAGAACTAGCAATTTTGTAATTTTTAGTTTAAGGTTTTTTAGAGGTTGCGGTTTGTTTTTTCACATAACTTAAGTATCTTAGTTTTGGTTGTTAAAAACTTTGATTATCTGAAAAGTTGATTGATACTGCTATAAAATGGATCCAAACTGTCTGTAGTTTTGGCCTACCGTCTCGGAAAAGCTTTGAAATGCAAAAATGTTGATTGTTGTGAGATTTTTTTTTCGAAACTTTGACTTTAAAAACTCGGGAAAAGTCGGGTTTATTTTCTAGGGCAGAACTTTTTTTGAAGAATTTCTAAAGTATGTTATATTTTGTTTAAGGTTTTTTAGAGGAAGCTGTTGTTTTTTTCACATACTATAATTGTCTTAGATCTGGTCTTAACAGTTTATTGATACGGCTATAAAGTGGATCTAAACTCTATGTGGTTTGGCCTAACGCCTGGGTAAAGCTTTGTAATGCAAAATTGTTGATTGTTGTGAGATTTTTTTTCGAAATTTTGACTTTAAAAACTCGGGAACAGTCGGGTTACTTTCTATGGTAGACCTTTTTTTTAAGAACTTATG
>NW_022998755.1:0-1195 GCF_900245975.1 Drosophila guanche | reverse complement strand
CATTTCAAAGCTTTTCCGAGACGGTAGGCTAAAACCACACAGAGTTTGGATCCATTTTATACCAGTAGCAATCAACTTTTCAGATAATCAAAGTTTTTTACAACCAAAATTAAGGTACTTAAGTTATGTGAAAAAAACAAACCGCAACCTCTGAAAAAAACCTTAAACTAAAAATTACATCTTTAATAAGTTCCTAAAACAAGTTCTGCCATAGAAAATAAAACCGACTTTTTCCAAGTTTTTAAAGTCAAAATTTCGAAAAAAAAAAATCTCACAACAATCAACATTTTTGCATTTCAAAGCTTTACCCAGACGGTAGGCCAAAACCACACAGAGTTTGGATCCATTTTATAGCAGTATCAATCAAGTTTTCAGATAATCAAGATTTTTTACAACCAAAATTAAGATACTAAAGTTATGTGAAAAAACAAACCGCAACCTCTGAAAAAACTTTAAACTTAAAACTACTTCCTTAATAAGTTCTTAAAAAACAAGTTCTGCCATAGAAAAAAACCCGAGTTTTTAAAGTCAAAATTTCATACAAAATACCTCACAAAAATCAACATTTTTGCATTTCAAAGCTTTACCCAGACGGTAGACCAAAACCACACAGAGTTTGGATCCATTTTATAGCAGAATCAATCAACTTTTCTGATAATCAAAGTGTTTTGCAACCAGATCTTAGATACTTAAGTTATGTGAAAAAACAAACCGCAACCTCTGAAAAAACCTCAATCTAAAAATTACAAAATTGTTGGTTCTTAAAAAACTAGTTCTGCCATAGAAAATAAACCCGACTTTTCCCGAGTTTTTAATGTCAAAATTTCGAAAAAAAAAAATCTCACAACAATCAACATTTTTGCATTTCAAAGCTTTTCCGAGACGGTAGGTCAAACCCACAAACAGTTTGGATCCATTTTATAGCAGTATCAATCAACTTTTCAGATAATCAAGATTTTTTACAACCAAAATTAAGATACTTAAGTTATGTGAAAAAACAAACCGCAACCTCTGAAAAAACCTTAATCTTAAAATTACTTCCTTAATAAGTTCTTACAAAACAAGTTCTGCCATAGAAAATAAACCCGAGATTTTAAAGTCAAAATTTTGTACAAAATACCTCACAAAAATCAACATTTTTGCATTTCAAAGCTTTACCCAGACGGTAGGCCAAAACCACACAGAGTTTGGATCC
>NW_022998754.1:0-1195 GCF_900245975.1 Drosophila guanche | reverse complement strand
TCTGAAAAAAACCTTAAACTGAAAATTACTTCCTTAATAAGTTCTTAAAAAACAAGTTCTGCCATAGAAAATAAAACCGACTTTTTCCGAGTTTTTAAAGTCAAAATTTCGAAAAAAAAAATCTCACAACAATCCACATTTTTGCATTTCAAAGCTTTACCCAGACGGTAGGCCAAAACCACACAGAGTTTGGATCCATTCTATAGCAGTATCAATCAACTTTTCAGTTAATCAAAGTTTTTTACAACCAAAATTAAGATACTTAAGTTATTTGAGAAAACAAACCGCAACCTCTGAAAAAAACCTTAAACTGAAAATTACTTCCTTAATAAGTTCTTAAAAAACAAGTTCTGCCATAGAAAATAAACCCGACTTTTCCCGAGTTTTTAAAGTAAAAATTTCGAAAACAAAAAATCTCACAACAATCAATATTTTTGCATTTCAAAGCTTTACCCAGACGGTAGGCCAAAACCACACAGAGTTTGGATCCATTTTATAGCAGTATCAATCAACTATTCAGATAATCAAAGTTTTTTACAACCAAAATTAAGATACTTAAGTTATTTGAGAAAACAAACCGCACCCTCTGAAAAAACCTTAAACTGAAAATTATTTCCTTAATAAGTTCTTAAAAAACAAGTTCTGCCATAGAAAATAAACCCGACTTTTCCCGAGTTTTTAAAGTAAAAATTTCGAAAACAAAAAATCTCACAACAATCAATATTTTTGCATTTCAAAGCTTTACCCAGACGGTAGGCCAAAACCACACAGAGTTTGGATCCATTCCATAGCAGTATCAATCAACTTTTCAGATAATCAAAGTTTTTTACAACCAAAATTAAGATACTTAAGTTATATGAAAAAACAAACCGCAACCTCTGAAAAAACCTTAAACTAAAAGTTACTTCCTTAATAAGTTCTTAAAAAACAAGTTCTGCCATAGAAAATAAACCCGACTTTCCCCGAGTTTTTACAGTAAAAATTTCGAAAACAAAAAATTTCACAACAATCAAGATTTTTGCATTTCAAAGCTTTACCCAGACGGTAGGCCAAAACCACACAGAGTTTGGATCCATTTTATAGCAGACTCAATCAACTTTTCAGATAATCAAAGTTTTTTACAACCAAAATTAAGATACTTAAACTGAAAAAATCTCCCAACAATCCACATTTTTACATTTCAAAGCTTTTCCGA
>NW_022998753.1:670-1195 GCF_900245975.1 Drosophila guanche | reverse complement strand
TTTTTAGTTTAAGGTTTTTTCAGTGGTTGCGGTTTGTTTTTTCACATAACTTAAGTATCTTAGATCTGGTTGCAAAAAACTTTGATTATCTGAAAAGTTGATTGATACTGCTAAAAAATTGATCCAAACTGTGTGGGGTTTTGGCCTACCGTCTGGGTAACGCATTGAAATGCAAAAATGTTGGTTGTTGTGAGGTTTTAATTGTCGAAATATTGACTTTAAAAACTCGGGAACATTAGGGTTTATTTTCTATGGCAGAACTTTTCTTTTAAGAATTTTCAAAGTTTGTACCTTTTTTGTTTAAGGTTTTTTCAGAGGTTGCGGTTTTTTTTCACATAACTTAAGTATCTTAGATCTGGTTGCAAAAAACTTTGATTATCTGAAAAGTTTATTGATACTGCTAAAAAATTGATCCAAACTATGTGTTTTTTAAGAACATATTAAGGATGTAATTTTTAGTTTTAGGTTTTTTCAGAGGTAGTCATTTGTGTTTTCACATAACTTAAGTATCTTAGATCTGGTTGC
>NW_022998753.1:0-665 GCF_900245975.1 Drosophila guanche | reverse complement strand
TAACAAATTGATCCAAACTGTGTGTGGTTTTGGCCTACCGTCTGGGTAAAGCTTTGAAATGCAAAAATGTTGGTTGTTGTGAGATTTTTATTGTCGAAATATTGACTTTAAAAACTCTGGAACATTAGGGTTTATTTTTCTGGCAGAACTTTTTTTTAGGAACTTATTAAAGATGTAATTTTTAGTTTAAGGTTTTTTTTAGAAGTAGCGGTTTGTTTCTTCACATAACTTAAGTATCTTAAATCTGGTTGCAAAAAACTTTGAATATCTGAAAAGTTGATTGATACTGCTAAAAAATTGATCCAAACTGTGTGGGGTTTTGGCCTACCGTCTGGGTAAAGCTTTGAAATGCAAAAATGTTGGTTGTTGTGGGGTTTTTTATTGTCGAAATATTGACTTTAAGAACTCGGGAACAGTCGGGTTTATTTTCTATGGCAGAACTTATTTTAGGAACTTATTAAAGATGTAATTTTTAGTTTAATGTTTTTTTTAGAAGTAGCGGTGTGTTTTTTCACATAACTTAAGTATCTTAGATCTGGTTGCAAAAAACTTTGATTATCTGAAAAGTTGATTGATACTGCTAAAAAATTGATCCAAACTGTGTGGGGTTTTGGCCTACCGTCTGGGTAAAGCTATGAAATGCAAAAATGTTGATTGTTGTGAGA
>NW_022998752.1:632-1195 GCF_900245975.1 Drosophila guanche | reverse complement strand
AAATGCAAAAATGTTCATTTTTGTGAGGTATTTTGTACGAAATTTTGACTTTAAAAACTCGGGTTTTTTTTTCTATGGCAGAACTTGTTTTTAAGAACTTATTAAGAAAGTAATTTTAAGTTTAAGGTTTTTTCAGAGGTTGCGGTTTGTTTTTTTACATAACTTAAGTATCTTAATTTTGGTTGTAAAAAACTGTGATTATCTGAAAAGTTGATTGATACTGCTATAATATGGATCCAAACTCTGTGTGGTTTTGGCCTACCGTCTGGGTAAAGCTTTGAAATGCAAACATGTTGATTTTTGTGAGGTATTTTTTACAAAATTTTGACTTTTAAAATTCGGGAAAAGTCGGGTTTTTTTTTCAATGGAAGAACTTTTCTTTTAAAAATTTTCAAAGCTTGTTACTTTTTTGTTTAAGGTTTTTTAGAAGTAGCGGTTTGTTTTTTCACATAACTTAACCATCTTAGACCTGGTTGTAAAGAACTTTGATTACTTTGATTTTTCATAGGTTGCGGTTTGTTTTTTCACATAACTTAAGTATCTTAATTTTGGTTGTAAAAAAC
>NW_022998752.1:0-604 GCF_900245975.1 Drosophila guanche | reverse complement strand
TATTAAATGGATCCAAACTCTGTGTGGGTTTGGCCTACCGTCTCGGTAAAGCTTTAAAATGCAAAAATGTTCATTTTTGTGAGGTATTTGGGCGAAATTTTGACTTTAAAAACTCGGGTTTATTTTCTATGGCAGAGCTTGTTTTTTAAGAACTTATTAAGAAAGTAATTTTAAGTTTCAGGTTTTTTCAGAGGTTGTGGTTTGTTTTTTTTTTCATAACTTAAGTATCTTAGATCTGGTTGTAAAAAACTTTGATTATCTGAAAATTTGATTGATACTGCTATATAATGGATCCAAACTGTGTGGTTTTGGCCTACCGTCTGGGTAAAGCTTTGAAATGCAAAAATGTTGATTTTTGTGGGGTATTTATTACGAAATTTGGACTTTAAAAACTCGGGAAAAGTTGGTTTTATTTTCTATGGCAGAACTTGTTTTTTAAGAACTTGTAATTTTGTAATTTTTAGTTTAAGGTTTTTTCAGAGGTTGTGGTTTGTTTTTTCACATAACTTAAGTATCTTAATTTTGGTTGTAAAAACCCTTGATTATCTGAAAAGTTGATTGATACTGCTATTAAATGGATCCAAACTTTTTGTGGTTTTGGCCT
>NW_022998751.1:0-1195 GCF_900245975.1 Drosophila guanche | reverse complement strand
CCCCCCCCCCCCCCCTCACGCAGCTTATATTTCTTTTATACCCGGTACTCGAAGAGTAAATGGGGTATATTGTATTTGTGCACAAAGTTAATGTATGTAACACACAGAAGGAATCGTTTCCGACCCCACAAAGTGTATATATTCTTGATCACCATTAATAGCCGAGTCGATTGAGCCCTGTCTGTCTGTCCGTCTGTCCGTCAGTCTTGTTGAGCACCTGAATCTCAGTGACTATAAAAGCTAGAGCTACCAAATTTTGCTCACACTGTTACAAGTGTATTTAAAAAATGTGCCCAGCCCCCTTCCGCCCCCGCAAAAGGGCGAAAACCTCCCAAATCTACAATTTTAAAGATAAAAGAAAACTAATAACGCCATTCTGTAGGGAATGGCCATATCTATCAGATCACCAAATTGGGATCCGATTGGATCATTATTATAGCCACAAAGAAGAAATCAATTAGCAGTGGCTAAACCCACACTGTCCTGCAGCTTTTGTTGTTCTTTTCACATTCTCTCATTCACACTCTGCTTCACTCGGCCTCTGCCTCTGCCGTCCATCTGCCTCTGCCGACTTTTAACCACCCCCCCCTCCCCCCTCACGCAGCTTATATTTGTTTTATACCCGGTACTCGAAGAGTAAATAGGGTATATTGTATTTGTGCACAAATTTAATGTATGTAACACACAGAAGGAATCGTTTCCGACCCCATAAAGTGTATATATTCTTGATCACCATCAATAGCCGAGTCGATTGAGCCCTGTCTGTCTGTCCGTCTGTCCGTCCGTCTTGTTGAGCACCTGAATCTCAGAGACTATAAAAGCTAGAGCCACCAAATTTTGCATCCAGACTTCTGGATGCTCACACTGTTACAAGTGCATTTAACAAATGTGCCCCGCCCCATTCCGCCCCCGCAAAAGGGCGAAAACCTCCCAAATCTACAATTTTAAAGATTGACGAAAACTAAAAACGCCATTCTGTAGGGAATGGCCATATCTATCAGATCAATAAATTGGGATCCGATTGGATCATTCTTATAGCCAGAAAGAAGAAATTAATTAGCAGTGGCTAAACCCACACTGTCCTGCAGCTTTTGTTGTTCTTTACTCATTCTCTCATTCACACTCTGCTTCACTCGGCCTCTGCTTCACTCGGCCTCTGCCTCTGCCGTCTTTCTGCCTCTGCCGACTTTTAACC
>NW_022998750.1:0-1196 GCF_900245975.1 Drosophila guanche | reverse complement strand
AGATACTTAAGTTATGTGAAAAAACGAACCACAACCTCTGAAAAAACCTTAAACTAAAAATTACAAAATTGCTAGTTCTTAAAAAAAAGAGTTCTGCCATAGAAAATAAAACCAAGTTTTCCCGAGTTCTTAAAGTCAAAATTTCGAAAAAAAAATCTCACAACAATCCACATTTTTGCATTTCAAAGCTTTTCCGAGATGGTAGGCCAAAACCACACAGAGTTTGGATCCACTTTATAGCAGTATCAATCAACTTTTCAGATAATCAAAATTATTTACAACCAAAATTCAGATTCTTAAGATATGTGAAAAAACAAACCACAACCTCTGAAAAAACCTTAAACTAAAAATTACATCCTTAATAAGTTCCTAAAAAACAAGTTCTGCCATAGAAAATAAACCCGACTTTTCCCGAGTTTTTAAAGTAAAAATATCGAAAAAAAAATCTCACATCAATCAACATTTTTGCATTTCAAAGCTTTTCCGAGACGGTAGGCCAAAACCACAAACAGTNAACCACACAGAGTTTGGATCCACTTTATAGCAGTATCAATCAACTTTTCAGATAATCAAAATTATTTACAACCAAAATTCAGATTCTTAAGATATGTGAAAAAACAAACCACAACCTCTGAAAAAACCTTAAACTAAAAATTACATCCTTAATAAGTTCCTAAAAAACAAGTTCTGCCATAGAAAATAAACTTTTCCCGAGTTTTTAAAGTAAAAATATCGAAAAAAAAATCTCACATCAATCAACATTTTTGCATTTCAAAGCTTTTCCGAGACGGTAGGCCAAAACCACAAACAGTTTGGATCCATTTAATAGCAGTATCAATCAACTTTTTAGATAATCAAGGTTTTTTACAACCAAAATTAAGATACTTAAGTTATGTGAAAAAACAAACCGCAACCTATGAAAAATCAAAGTAATCAAAGTTCTTTACAACCAGGTCTAAGATGGTTAAGTTATGTGAAAAAACAAACCGCTACTTATAAAAAACCTTAAACAAAAAAGTAACAAACTTTGAAAATTTTTAAAAGAAAAGTTCTTCCATAGAAAATAAACCCGACTTTTCCCGAATTTTTAAAGTCAACATTTTGTAAAAAATACCTCACAAAAATCAACATGTTTGCATTTCAAAGCTTTACCCAGACGGTAGGCCAAAACCACACAGAGTTTGGATCCTCTTTAT
>NW_022998749.1:0-1196 GCF_900245975.1 Drosophila guanche | reverse complement strand
TTGTGAGGTATTTTGTACGAAATTTTGACTTTAAAAACTCCTGTTTTTTTTTTCTTTGACAGAACTTGTTTTTTAGGAACTTATTAAGAAAGTAATTTTTAGTTTAAGGTTTTTTCAGATGTTGCGGTTGGTTTTTCACATAACTTAAGTATCTTAATTTTGGTTGTAAAAAACCTTGATTATCTAAAAAAATGATTGATACTGCTATTAAATAGATCCAAACTGTTTGTGGTTTTGGCCTACCGTCTCGGAAAAGCTTTGAAATGCAAAAATGTTGATTGTTGTGAGATTTTTTTTTTCTTCGAAATTTTTATTTTAAAAATTCGGGAAAAGTCGGGTTTATTTTCTATGGAAGAACTTTTCTTTTAAGAACTTATTAAGGAAGTAATTTTTAGTTTAAGGATTTTTTTAGAGCTTGCGGTTTGTTTTTTTTTTCATAACATAAGTATCTTAGATCTGGTTGCAAAAAAACTTTGATTATCTGAAAAGTTGATTGATTTTTCATAACATAAGTATCTTAGATCTGGTTGCAAAAAAACTTTGATTATCTGAAAAGTTGATTGATTCTGCTATAAAATGGATCCAAACTCTGTGTGGTTTTGGCCTACCGTCTCGGAAAAGCTTTGAAATGCAAAAATGTTCATTTTTGTGATGTATTTTGTACGAAATTTTGACTTTAAAAACTCGGGTTTTTTTTTCTTTGGCAGAACTTGTTTTTTAGGAACTTATTAAGGAAGTAATTTTTAGTTTAAGGTTTTTTCAGATGTTGCGGTTGGTTTTTCACATAACTTAAGTATCTTAATTTTGGTTGTAAAAAACCTTGATTATCTAAAAAGTTGATTGATACTGCTATTAAATGTATCCAAACTGTTTGTGGTTTTGGCCTACCGTCTCGGAAATGCTTTCAAATGCAAAAATGTGGATTGTTGTGAGATTTTTTTTTTCTTCGAAATTTTTACTTTAAAAATTCGGGAGAAGTCGGGTTTATTTTCAATGGAAGAACTTTTCTTTTAAGAACTTATTAAGGAAGTAATTTTTAGTTTAAGGATTTTTTTAGAGCTTGCGGTTTGTTTTTTTTTTCATAACATAAGTATCTTAGATCTGGTTGCAAAAAACTTTGATTATCTGAAAAGTTGATTGATTCTGCTATAAAATGGATCCAAACTCTGTGTGGTTTTGGCCTACCGTCTCGGAAA
>NW_022998748.1:0-1196 GCF_900245975.1 Drosophila guanche | reverse complement strand
ATTAGCCTAACATCTATCTTTCCTGCATGCTCGCGACCGGTTCGGTTAATCGCGCCGCGCGTCATGCGGCAGCGCCCCTCGGTCGGTTGGGCGGGAGGAGGGCTGCGTTCTGCTAGGTTCCGCGCGTAACAGGCTTTGGCTTGGTGTCGCATGGGCCACTTGATGGTGCAGTCATTGCATATCAACGTCCAGAATAATGAAATCAACAATTTTGCATTACAAAGATTTACCCAGACGGTAGGCCAAAACCACACTGTGTTTGGATCCATTTTATAGCAGTATGAATCAACTTTTCAGATAATCAAAGTTTTTTACAACCACAATTAAGATACTTAAGTTATGTGAAAAAACAAACCACAACCTCTGAAAAACCCTTAAACAAAAAATTACAGCATTGCTAGTTCTTAAAAAACAATATCTGCCATAGAAAATAAAAGCGACTTTGTAAGTAATCAAAGTTTTTTACAACCAAAATTAAGATATTTAAGTTATGTGAAAAACAAACCGCAACCTCAGAAAAAACCTGAAACTTAAAATTACTTCCTTAATAAGTTCTTAAAAAACAAATTCTGCCATAGAAAATAAACCCGACTTTTCCCGAGTTTTTAAAGTCAAAATTTTGAAAAAAAATCTCACAACAATCAACAATTTTGCATTACAAAGCTTTACCCAGACGGTAGGCCAAAACCGCACTGTTTTTGGATCCATTTTATAGCAGTATGAATCAACTTTTCAGATAATCAAAGTTTTTTTACAACCACAATTAAGATACTTAAGTTATGTGAAAAAACAAACCACAACCTCTGAAAAACCCTTAAACTAAAAATTACAGAATTGCTAGTTCTTAAAAAACAATATCTGCCATAGAAAATAAAAGCGACTTTGTAAGTAATCAAAGTTTTTTACAACCAAAATTAAGATATTTAAGTTATGTGAAAAAACAAACCGCAACCTCTGAAAAAACCTTAAATTAAAAATTACATCATTAATAAGTTCCTAAAAAACAAGTTCTGCCATAGAAAATAAACCCGACTTTTCCCGAGTTTTTAAAGTCAAAATTTGGAAAAAACATCTCACAACAATCAACAATTGTGCATTACAAAGCTTTACCCAGACGGTAGGCCAAACCACACAGAGTTTGGATCCATTTTATAGCAGTATCAATCAACTTTTCAGATAATCAAAGTGTTTTACAC
>NW_022998747.1:0-1196 GCF_900245975.1 Drosophila guanche | reverse complement strand
TAAAGTATCAGACATTGCCAGCTAGGTATATTTCCCATATCATATGTAAAGACAAATTTTAAATTTTTCATCATATGAAATATACCAAGCACGACACCACTCCCTATATAGGTTTTCTGCCACGGCTTCCGCAAATCAGGTGCCTACAAAACGGAGTGCCCCTTAACAGTCATTTGTTCTCGTATTTTAATACAAGAAACACACAAACACTTCAATATTACTCATATATAGTAACAACTATACACATATCGAACCAAATAAAGTGTCAGACCCTGCCAGCTAGGTATTTTCCCCATATCATATGTAAGGACAAATTTTAAATTTTTCATCATATGAAATATATCAAGCACGACACCACTCCCTATATAGGTTTTCTTCTACGGCTTCCGCAAATAAGGTGCCTACAATACGGAGTGCCCCTTAACAGTCATTTTCTCTTGTATTTTAATACAAGAAACACACAAACAATTCAAGATTACTTATATATAGTAACAATTATATACAAATCCAACCAAATAAAGTATCAGACATTGCCATATCATATGTAAAGACAAATTTTAAATTTTTCATCATATGAAATATACCAAGCACGACACCACTCCCTATATAGGTTTTCTGCCACGGCTTCCGCAAATCAGGTGCCTACAATAGGGAGTCCCCCTTAACAGTCATTTGCTCTTGTATTTTAATACAAGATATACAAGAAACACACAAACACTTCAATATTATTCATATATAGTAACAAGTGTATACATATCCAACCAAATAAAGTATCAGACATTGCCAGCTAGGTATATTTCCCATATCATATGTAAAGACAAATTTTAAATTTTTCATCATATGAAATATACCAAGCACGACACCACTCCCTATATAGGTTTTCTGCCACGGCTTCCGCAAATCGGGTGCTTACAATCGAGAGTGCCTCTTACCAGTCATTTGTTCTCGTATTTTAATACAAGAAACACACAAACACTTCAATATTATTCGTATATAGTAACAATTATATACATATCCAACCAAATAAAGTATCAGACACTGCCATCTAGGTATTTTCCCCATATCATATGTAGAGACAAATTTTAAATTTTTCATCATATGAAAAATACCAAGCACGACACCACTCCCTATATAGGTTTTCTGCTACGGCTTCCGCAAGTCGGGAGTGCCCCTTAACAGTCATTTGCTCTTGTATT
>NW_022998746.1:0-1196 GCF_900245975.1 Drosophila guanche | reverse complement strand
AACTTTAAGATAATCAAAGGTTTTTCAAACCAGATCTAAGATACTTAAGTTATGTGAAAAAACAAACCGATACTTCTAGAAAAACCTTAAACTAAAAATGACACTTTAATAAGTTCCTAAAATAAAGTTCTGCCATAGAAAATAAACCCTAATGTTCCCGAGTTCTTAAAGTCAATATTTCGACAATAAAAATCTCACAACAACCAACATTTTTGCATTTCAAAACTTTACCCAGACGGAAGGCCAAAACCACACACAGTTTGGATCAATTTTTTAGCAGTATCAATCAACTTTAAGATAATCAAAGTTGTTTGCAACCAGATCTAAGATACTTAAGTTATGTGAAAAAACAGACCGCAACCTCTGAAAAAATCTTAACTTAAAAATTACATCTTTAATAAGTTCCTAAAAAAAGTTCTGCCAAAGAAAATAAACCCGACTCTTTCCGAGGTTTTAAAGTCAATATTTCGACAATAAAAATCTCACAACAATCAACATTTTTGAATTTCAAAGCTTTACCCAAGCGGTAGGCCAAAACCACACACAGGTTGGATCAATTTTTTAGCAGTATCAATCAACTTTAAGATAATCAAAGTTTTTTGCAACCAGATCTAAGATACTTAAGTTATGTGAAAAAACAGACCGCAACATCTGAAAAAAACCTTAAATTAAAAATGACATCTTTAATAAGTTCCTAAAAAAAAGTTCTGCCATAGAAAATAAACCCATATGTTCCCGAGTTCTTAAAGTCAATATTTCGACAATAAAAATCTCACAACAACCAACATTTTTGCATTTCAAAGCTTTACCCAGACGGTAGGCCAAAACCACATACAGTTTGGATCAAGTTTTTAGCAGTATCAATCAACTTTAAGATAATCAAAGGTTTTTCAAACCAGATCTAGGATACTTAAGTTATGTGAAAAAACAGACCGCAAACTCTGAAAAAACCTTAAACTAAAAATTACATCTTTAATTAGTTCCTAAAAAAAAGTTCTGCAATAGAAAATAAGCCCGACTGTTCCCGAGTTTTTAAAGTCAATATTTCGACAATAAAAATCTCACAACAACCAACATTTTTGCATTTCAAAGCTTTACCCAGACGGTAGGCCAAAACCACATACAGTTTGGATCAATTTTTTAGCAGTATCAATCAACTTTAAGATAATCAAAGGTTTTTCAAACCAGATCTAAGA
>NW_022998745.1:0-1197 GCF_900245975.1 Drosophila guanche | reverse complement strand
TCCGCAAATCAGGTGCCTACAATACGGAGTGCCCCTTAACAGTCATTTTCTCTCGTATTTTAATACAAGTAATACAAGAAACACACAAATACTTCAATATCTCTTATATATGGTAACAATTATATACATATCCAACCAAATAAAGTATCAGACATTGCCATCTAGGTATTTTCCCCACATCATATGTAAAGACAAATTTAAAATTTGTCATCAAATGAAATATCCCAAGCACGACACCACTCCGTATATAGTTTTCTGCCACGGCCTCCGCAAATCAGGTGCCTACAGTAGGCAGAGCCCCTTAACAGTCATTTGTTTTCGTATTTTAATACAAGAAACACACAAACACTTCAATATTATTCATGTATAGTAACAATTCTATACATATCCAACCAAATAAAGTATCAGACATTGCCATCTAGGTATTTTCCAGACATCATATGTAAGGACAAATTTTAAATTTTTCATCATATGAAATATACCAAGCACGACACCACTCCCTATAAAGGTTTTCTGCCACGGCTTCCGCAAATCGGGTGCCTACAATACGGTGTGCCCCTTAACAGTCATTTTTTCTCGTATTTTAATACAAGAAATACAAGAAACATAAAAATACTTCAATATTACTTATATATAGTAACAATTATATACATATCCAAACAAATAAAGTATCAGACATTGCCATCTAGGTATTTTCCCCACATCATATGTAAAGACAAATTTAAAATTTTTCATCAAATGAAATATCCCAAGCACGACACCACTCCGTATATAGTTTTCTGCCACGGCCTCCGCAAATCAGGTGCCTACAGTAGGCAGAGCCCCTTAACAGTCATTTGTTTTCGTATTTTAATACAAGAAACACACAAACACTTCTATATTATTCATATATAGTAACAACTATATACATATCCAACCAAATAAAGTATCAGACATTGCCAGCTAGGTATTTTTCCCATATCATATGTAAAGACAAAATTTAAATTTTTCATCATATTAAATATACCAAGCACGACACCACTACCTATAAAGGTTTTCTGCCACGGCTTCAGCAAATCGGGTGTCTACAATAGGGAGTGCCCCTTAACAGTCATTTGCTCTCGTATTTTAATACAAGAAATACAAGAAACACACAAACACTTCAATATTATTCATATATAGTAACAACTATACACATATCCAACCAAATAAGGTATC
>NW_022998744.1:0-1197 GCF_900245975.1 Drosophila guanche | reverse complement strand
ACTCTTCCCGAGTTTTTAAAGTCAAGATTTCGAGAAAAAAAATCTCACAACAATCAACATTTTGTTTTTCAAATGTTTACTCAGATGGTAGGCCAAAACCACACAGATTTTGGATCCATTTTATAGCAGTATCAATCAACTTTTCAGATAATCAAAGTTTTTTACATCCAAAATTAAGATACTTAAGTTATGTGAAAAAACAAACCGCAACCTCTGAAAAAACCTTAAAATAAAAATAACATCCTTAATAAATTCTTAAAAACAAGTTCTGCAATAGAAAATTAACCCGACTTTTCCCGAGTTTTTAAAGTAAAAATTTCGAAAAAAAACTCTCACAACAATCAACAATTTTGCATATCAAAGCTTTACCCAGACGGTAGGCCAAACCCAGACAGAGTTTG
Source organism: Drosophila guanche (assembly GCF_900245975.1). Lineage (NCBI taxonomy): Eukaryota > Metazoa > Arthropoda > Insecta > Diptera > Drosophilidae > Drosophila > Drosophila guanche. The sequence goes on along the minus strand of NW_022998744.1, from coordinate 796 downwards.
GATCCATTTTATAGCCATATCAATCAACATTTCAGATAATCAACGTTTTTTACAACCAAAATTAAGATACTTAAGTTATGTGAAAAAACAAACCGCAACCTCTGAAAAAACCTTAAACTAAAAATAACATCCTCAATGAATTCTTAAAAATCAAGTTCTGCCATAGAAAATAAACCCGACTTTTCCCGAGTTTTTAAAGTCAAGATTTCTAGAAAAAAAAATCTCACTACAATCAACATTTTGTCATATCAAAGCTTTACCCAGACGGTAGGCCAAAACCACACAGAGTTTGGATCCATTTTATAGCAGTATCAATCAACTTTTCAGATAATCAAAGTTTTTTGCAACCAGATCTAAGATACTTTAGTTATGTGTAAAAACAAAACGCAACCTCTGAAAAAACCTTTAACTAAAAATAACATCCTTAATAAATTCTTAAAAAACAAGTTCTGCCATAAAAAATAAACCCGACTCCTCCCGAGTTTTTTAGGTCAAAATTTCGAGAAAAAAAAAATCTCATAGCAATCAATATTTATGCATATCAAAGCTTTACCCAGACGGTAGGCCAAAACCACACACAGTTTGGATCCACTTTAAAGCAGTATCAATCAACTTTTCAGATAATCAAAGTTTTTTACAACCAAAATTAAGATACTTAAGTTATGTGAAAAAACAACCCGCAACCTCTGGAAAAACCTTAAAATAAAAATAACATCCTTAATAAATTCTTAAAAACAAGTTCTGCCATAGAAAATAAACCCGACTCTTCCCGAGTTTTTAAAGTCAAGATTTCGAG
>NW_022998743.1:0-1197 GCF_900245975.1 Drosophila guanche | reverse complement strand
AATCAACATTTTTGCATTTCAAAGCTTTTCCGAGACCGTAGGCCACAACCACAAACAGTTTGGATCCACTTTATAGCAGTATCAATCAACTTTTCAGATAATCAAAATTTTTTACAACCAAAATTCAGATACTTAAGTTATGTGAAAAAACGAACCGAAACCTCTGAAAAAACCTTAAACTAGAAATTACAAAATTACTGGTTCTTAAAAAACAAGTTCTGCCATAGAAAATAAAACCGACTTTTCCCAAGTTTTTAAAGTCAAAATTTCGAAAAAAAAAAATCTCACAACAATCAACATTTTTGCATTTCAAAGCTTTTCCGAGACCGTAGGCCACAACCACAAACAGTTTGGATCCACTTTATAGCAGTATCAATCAACTTTTTAGATAATCAAGGTTTTTTACAAACAAAATTAAGATACTTAAATTATGTAAAAAACCAACCGCAACATCTGAAAAAACCTTAAACTAAAAATTACTTCCTTAATAAGTTCCTAAAAAANTTTTTAAAGTCAAAATTTCGAAAAAAAAAAATCTCACTTTTCCGAGACGGTAGGCCAAAACCACAAACAGTTTGGATCCATTTAATAGCAGTATCAATCAACTTTTTAGATAATCAAGGTTTTTTACAAACAAAATTAAGATACTTAAATTATGTAAAAAACCAACCGCAACATCTGAAAAAACCTTAAACTAAAAATTACTTCCTTAATAAGTTCCTAAAAAACAAGTTCTGCCAAAGAAAAAAAAACCTGAGTTTTTAAAGTCAAAATTTCGTACAAAATACCTCACAAAAATCAACATTTTTGCATTTCAAAGCTTTTCCGAGACGGTAGGCCAAAACCACAAAAAGTTTGGATCCATTTAATAGCAGTATCAATCAACTTTTCAGAATTTCAAAGTTTTTTACAACCAAAATTAAGATACTTAAGTTATGTGAAAAAACGAACCGCAACCTCTGAAAAAACTTTAAGCTAAAAATTACAAAATTGCTAGTTCTTAAAAAACAAGTTCTGCCATAGAAAATAAAACCAACTTTTCCCGAGTTTTTAAAGTCAAAATTTCGGAAAAAAAATCTCACAACAATCAACAATTTTGCATTTCAAAGCTTTTCCGAGACCGTAGGCCAAAACCACAAACAGTTTGGATCCATTTAATAACAGTATCAATCAACTTTTCAGATAATCAAAGTTTTT
>NW_022998742.1:0-1197 GCF_900245975.1 Drosophila guanche | reverse complement strand
CAAAATTAAGATACTTAAGATATGTGAAAAAACAAACCGCAACCTCTGAAAAAACCTTAAACTAAAAATTTCAAAATTGCTAGTTCTTAAAAAACAAGTTCTGCCATAGAAAATAAAACCGACTTTTCCCGAGTTTTTAAAGTCAAAATTTCGTACATTATACCTCACAAAAATCAACATTTTTGCATTTCAAAGCTTTTCCCAGACAGTAGGCCAAAACCACACAGAGTTTGGATCCATTTTATAGCAGAATCAATCAACTTTTCAGATAATCAAAGTTTTTTGCAATCAGATCTAAGATACTTAAGTTATGTGAAAAAACAAACCGCAACCTCTGAAAAAACCTTAAACTTAAAATTACTTCCTTAATAAGTTCTTAAAAAACAAGTTCTGCCATAGAAAATAAAGCCGAATTTTTCCGAGTTTTTAAAGTAAAAATTTCGAAAACAAAAAATCTCACTACAATCAACATTTTTGCATTTCAAAACTTTACCCAGACGGTAGGCCAAAACCACATAGAGTTTGGATCCATTTTATAGCAGAATCAATCAACTATTCAGATAATCAAAGTTTTTTGCAACCAGATCTAAGGTACNATCCATTTTATATCAGAATCAATCAACTATTCAGATAATCAAAGTTTTTTGCAACCAGATCTAAGGTACTTAAGATATGTGAAAAGACAAACCGCAAAGTCTGAAAAAACCTTAAACTAAAAATTACTTCCTTAATAAGTTCTTAAAAAACAAGTTCTGCCATAGAAAATAAACCCGACTTTCCCGAGTTTTTAAAGTCAAAAATTCGAAAAAAAAAATCTCACATCAATCCACATTTTTGCATTTCAAAGCATTACTCAGACGGTAGGCCAAAACCACATGGAGTTCGGATCCATTTTATAGCAGAATCAATCAACTATTCAGATAATCAAAGTTTTTTGCAACCAGAAAAAACTCAGATATGTGAAAAGACAAACCGCAAAGTCTGAAAAAACCTTAAAGTTAAAATTACTTCTTTAATAAGTTCTTAAAAAACAAGTTCTGCCATAGAAAATAAAGCCGACTTTTTCCGAGTTTTTAAAGTAAAAATTTCGAAAACAAAAAATCTCACTACAATCAACATTTTTGCATTTCAAAACTTTACCCAGACGGTAGGCCAAAACCACATAGAGTTTGGATCCATTTTATAGCAGAATCAATC
>NW_022998741.1:0-1197 GCF_900245975.1 Drosophila guanche | reverse complement strand
AGCAGCATCAATAAACTTTTCAGATTATCAAAGATCTTTACAACCAGATCTAAGATACTTAAGTTATGTGAAAAAAACAAACCGCCACGTCTAAAAAACCTTAAACAGAAAAGCACAAGGTTTGAAAATTCTTAAAAGAAAAGTTCTTGCATAGAAAATAAATCAAAATTTCGTACAAAATACAACACAAAAATCAACATTTTTACATTTCAAAGTTTTACCCAGACGGTAGGCCAAAACCACACAGAGTTTGAATCGACTTTATAGCAGTATCAATCAACTTTCCGATAATCAAAGTTCTTTACAACCAGATCTAAGATACTTAAGTTATTTGAGAAAACAAACCGCAAACTCTGAAAAAACCTTAAACTTAAAATTGTTTCCTTAATAAGTTCTTAAAAAACAAGTTCTGCCATAGAAAATAAACCCGACTTTTCCCGAGTTTTTAAAGTAAAAATTTCGAAAACAAAAAATCTCACAACAATCAACATTTTTGCATTTCAAAGCTTTACCCAGACGGTTGGCCAAAACCACACAGAGTTTGGATCCATTTTATAGCAGAATCAATCAACTTTTCAGATAATCAAAGTTTTTTACAACCAAAATTAAGATACTTAAACTGAAAAAATCTCACAACAATCCACATATTTGCATTTCAAAGCTTTTCCGAGACGGTAGGCCAAACCCACTCAGAGTTTGGATCCATTTTATAGCAGTATCAATCAACTATTCAGATAGTCAAAGTTTTCTACAACCAAAATTAAGATACTTAAGATATGTGACAAAACAAACCGCAACCTCTGAAAAAACCTTAAACAAAAAATTACTTTCTTAATAAATTCTTAAAAAAAAGTTCTGCGATTGAAAATAAACCCGACTCTTCCCGAGTTTTTAAAGTCAAAATTTCGTAATACAAACCTCACAAAAATCTGCATTTTTGCATTTAAAAGCTTTACCCAGACGGTAGGCCAAAACCACACTCAGGTTGGATCCACTTCATAGCAGTATCAATCAACTTTCCGATAATCAAAGTTCTTTACAACCAGATCTAAGATACTTAAGTTATGTGAAAAAACAAACCGCAACCTCTGAAACCCCCTTACACTAAAAATTACTTCCTTAATAAGTTCTTAAAAAACAAGTTCTGCCATAGAAAATAAACCCGACTTTTCCCGAGTTTTTAAAGTCAAAAATACG
>NW_022998740.1:0-1197 GCF_900245975.1 Drosophila guanche | reverse complement strand
TGTGGTTTTGGCCTACCGTCTGGGTAAAGCTTTGTAATGCAAAATTAATGATTGTTGTGAGATTTTTTTTTTTCCAAATTTGGCTTTAAAAACTCGGGAAAAGTCAGGTTTATTTTCTATGGCAGAACTTGTTTTTAAGGAACTTACTAAGGATGTAATTTTTAGTTTAAGGTTTTTTCAGAGGTTGTGGTTTGTTTTTTTCACATAACTTAAGTATCTTAATTTTGGTTGTAAAAATCTCTGATTATCTGAAAAGTTGATTGATACTGCTGTAAAATGGATCCAAACTCTGTGTGGTTTTGACCTACCGTCTCGGAAAAGCTTTGAAATGCAAACACGTTGATTGTTGTGAGATTTTTTGTTTTCGAAATTTTACTTTAAAAGCTCGGGAAAAGTCGCTTTTATTTTCTATGGCAGAACTTGTTTTTTAAGAACTAACAATTTTGTAATTTTTAGTTTAAGGTTTTTTCAGAGGTTGCGGTTTGTTTTTCACATAACTTAAGTATCTTAATTTTGGTTGTAAAAAACTTTGATTATCTGAAAAGTTGATTGATACTTCTATAACATGGATACAAACTGTGTGTGGGTTTGGCGTACCGCCTGGGTAAGGATTTGTAATGCAAAATTGTTGATTGTTGTGAGATTTTTTTTCCAAATTTTGACTTTAAAAACTCGGGAAAAGTCGGGTTTATTTTCTATGGCAGAATTTGTTTTTTAAGAACTTATTAAGGAAGTAATTTTAAGTTTCAGGGTTTTTCTGAGGTTGCGGTTTGTTTTTAAATAACTTAAGTATCTTAATTTTGGTTGTAAAAAACTTTGATTACTTGAAAAGTCGCTTTTATTTTCTATGGCAGATCTTGTTTTTTAAGAACTAGCAATTTTGTAATTTTTAGTTTAAGGTTTTTTCAGAGGTTGCGGTTTGTTTTTTCACATAACTTAAGTATCTTAATTGTGGTTGTAAAAAATTTTGATTATCTGAAAAGTTGATTCATACTGCTATAAAATGGATCCAAACTCTGTGTGGTTTTGGCTTACCGTCTGGGTAAATCTTTGTAATGCAAAATTGTTGATTGTTGTGAGATTTTTTTTTTTCGAAATTTTGACTTTAAAAGCTCGTGAAAAGTCGTTATTATTTTCTATGGCAGATCTTGTTTTTTAAGAACTAGCAATTTTGTAATTTTTAGTTTAAGGTTTTTT
>NW_022998739.1:0-1197 GCF_900245975.1 Drosophila guanche | reverse complement strand
TATTACTTCCTTTTGTATACTACCGGTCCGCACGCTGAGTAAATCGAAGTGTCTTGATTTCACGCCTATCGATAGTTCTTAGTGATCTACTTAACCTATTGGTATCTCCACTCGATGTATCGGTGTCGTGGACGATAAGAACGCGCGCAGTTACTTATTCAAAAGATGTACTGCTTAAAACAAACAACATTCTACAGTTTTATAATATAAAGTGTATCAGAAAAATTCGACCTAAAATAAATTCGTATTAAAATGTTCTATCAAATCGAGATAAGCTTTTAACTCCAGAATTAAAAACATTGCTTAAGCCAGAAAAAACGAACAGATAGAAATTGGTTTAAGTGCTTAAGGTCATCAAACGGCATAAAGGGAAACAATTATTATAGATTAATGAGATTATATTGAATTTATTTGCATTTTTAATTTATTTAACTTATTTGAACGCCAGTATCTTCATGTCGCCAATACACAGACCCGACTGGGCTGTTAACAAAATGTTTTAAGTTGTTTTCCTTTTTGGACCAAGTACTGCTCCACAGGGTCGTGCCAAGGGGCGATGGCGACAATCTGGGCTCGAAACTAGCCAATGTTGAATAGGAAGGGTGCTTGGAGGCGCCGTTTTACAACTTTGCAACGGGCGCAAACTAAAGAAGTCTGCAGATGTTATTCTCAGCCATATGCAAATTCTCTGTCATATTTTCAAACTGCGGAATATGCAAAGGGTATCGTTTCATGGGTTTCCATTAATGTACACATATTTATATGAGTTATAATACTCAAATGTATAGACAAACGACCGTTCTGGTTTCTTTCCTGCAGATATTGGTTTTATCAAAGTTGTCGGCGCTTATTTCGTTGATTGTCCTCCTCCTCCGATCATGCACGTCCAGAAAAAAAAGAAAAAAAAATGTTTTTTGCACCATCTGACTGCACCATCAAGTGGCCCATGCGACACCAAGCCAAAGCCTGTTACGCGCGGAACCCAGCAGAACGCAGCACTCCTCCCTCCCAAAAAAACAATGAATGCAAAATGGATCCATGCAGGAGATTGCTTTTAGTGGGATTGGCGGCTCTGTGATTTGTCTCGGATCCGACCGTAGCGTTGTTAACACGAGCACTCCCGCTCACTATACCTGAAGACTGCTATGATCCTACTTTCGAAGTGTCTGTAAATATTGGACCTATTGTATCGGATCG
>NW_022998738.1:0-1197 GCF_900245975.1 Drosophila guanche | reverse complement strand
TGTATTTGTGCACAAAGTTAATGTATGTAACACACAGAAGGAATCGTTTCCGACCCCATGAAGTATATATATTCTTGATCACCATCAATAGCCGAGTCGATTGAGCCCTGTCTGTCTGTCCGTCTGTCCGTCCGTCTTGTTGAGCACCTGAATCTCAGAGACTATAAAAGCTAGAGCGACCAAATTTTGCATCCAGACTTCTGTATGCTCACACTATTACAAATGTATTTAAAAAATGTGCCCCGCCCCATTCCGCCCCCGCAAAAGGGCGAAAACCTCCCAAATCTACAATTTTAAAGATAGAAGAAAACTAAAAACGCCATTCTGTAGGGAATGGCCATATCTATCAGATCACCATCAATAGCCGAGTCGATTGAGCCCTGTCTGTCTGTCCGTCTGTCCGTCCGTCTGTCCGTCCGTCTTGTTGAGCACCTGAATCTCAGAGACTATAAAAGCTAGAGCGACCAAATTTTGCATCCAGACTTCTGTATGCTCACACTATTACAAATGTATTTAAAAAATGTGCCCCGCCCCATTCCGCCCCCGCAAAAGGGCGAAAACCTCCCAAATCTACAATTTTAAAGATAGAAGAAAACGAAAAACGCCATTCTATAGGGAATGGCCATATCTATCAGATCACCAAATTGGGATCCGATTGGATCATTATTATAGCCAGAAAGAAGAAATTAATTAGCAGTGGCTAAACCCACACTGTCCTGCAGCTTTTGTTGTTCTTTTCACATTCTCTCATTCACACTCTGCTTCACTCGGCCTCTGCCTCTGCCGTCCCTCTGCCTCTGCCGACTTTAGGCCACCCCCCCCTCTAGCAGCTTATATTTATTTTATACCCGGTAGTCGAAGAGTAAATAGGGTATATTGTATTTGTGCACAAAGTTAATGTATGTAACACACAGAAGGAATCGTTTCCGACCCCATAAAGTGTATATATTCTTGATCACCATCAATAGCCGAGTCGATTGAGTCCTGTCTGTCTGTCCGTCTGTCCGTCTGTCCGTCCGTCTTGTTGAGAACCTGAATCTCAGAGACTATAAAAGCTAGAGCCACCAAATTTTGCATCCAGACTTCTGTATTCTCACACTGTTACAAGTGTATTTAAAAAATGTGCCCCGCCCCCTTCCGCCCCCGCAAAAGGGCGAAAACCTCCCAAATCTACAATTTTAAAGATAAAAGAAAACA
>NW_022998737.1:0-1198 GCF_900245975.1 Drosophila guanche | reverse complement strand
AGTTGATTGATTCTGCTATAAAATGGATCCAAACTCTGTGTGGTTTTGGCCTACCGTCTGGGTAAAGCTTTAAAATGCAAAAATGTTCATTTTTGTGAGGTATTTTGTACGAAATTTTGACTTTAAAAACTCGGGTTTTTTTTTCTATGGCAGAACTTGTTTTTTAAGAACTTATTAAGAAAGTAATTTTAAGTTTAAGTTTTTTTCAGAGGTTGCGGTTTGTTTTTTTACATAACTTAAGTATCTTAACTTTGGTTGTAAAAAACTTTGATTATCTGAAAAGTTGATTGATACTGCTATAATATGGATCCAAACTCTGTGTGGTTTTGGCCTACCGTCTGGGTAAAGCTTTGAAATGCAAACATGTTGATTTTTGTGAGGTATTTTTTACGAAATTTTGACTTTAAAAATTCGGGAAAAGTCGGGTTTATTTTCTATGGAAGAACTTTTCTTTTAAAAATTTTCAAAGTTTGTTACTTTTTTGATTAAGGTTTTTTAGAAGTAGCGGTTTGTTTTTTCACATAACTTAACCATCTTAGACCTGGTTGTAAAGAACTTTGATTACTTTGATTTTTCATAGGTTGCGGTTTGTTTTTTCACATAACTTAAGTATCTTAATTTTGGTTGTATAAAACCTTTATTTTCTAAAAAGTTGATTGATACTGCTATTAAATGGATCCAAACTGTTTGTGGTTTTGGCCTACCGTCTCGAAAAAGCTTTGAAATGCAAAAATGTTGATTGATGTGAGATTTTTTTTTTTTTTTCGATATTTTTACTTTAAAAACTCGGGAAAAGTCGGTTTTATTTTCTATGGCAGAACTTGTTTTTTAAGAACTTATTAAGGAAGTAATTTTAAGTTTAAGGTTTTTTCAGAGGTTGCGGTTTATTTTTTCACATAACTTAAGTATCTTAATTGTGGTTGTAAAAAAACTTTAATTATCTGAAAAGTTTATTCATACTGCTATAAAATGGATCCAAACACAGTGGGGTTTTGGCTAACCGTCTGGGTAAATCTTTGTAATGCAAAATTGTTGATTGTTGTGAGATTTTTTTTTTTTCGAAATTTTTACTTTAAAAGCTCGGGAAAAGTCGCTTTTATTTTCTATGGCAGATCTTGTTTTTTAGAACTAGCAATTTTGTAATTTTTAGTTTAAGGTTTTTTCAGAGGTTGCGGTTTGTTTTTTCACATAACTTAAG
>NW_022998736.1:0-1198 GCF_900245975.1 Drosophila guanche | reverse complement strand
AAATATCCCGACTTTTCCCGAGTTTTTAAAGTCAAAATTTCGAAAACAAAAAATCTCACAACAATCAACATTTTTGCATTTCAAAGCTTTACCCAGACGGTAGGCCAAAACCACACAGAGTTTGGATCCATTTTATAGCAGTATCAATCAACTTTTCAGATAATCAAAGTTTTTTACAACCAGATCTAAGATACTTAAGTTATGTGAAAAAACAATCCGCAACCTCTGAAAAACCCTTAAACTTAAAATTACTTCCTTAATAAGTTCTTAAAAAACAAGTTCTGTCATAGAAAATAAACCCGACTTTTCCCGAGTTTTTAAAGTCAAAATTTCGAAAACAAAAAATCTCACAACAATCAACATTTTTGCATTTCAAAGCTTTACCCAGACGGTAGGCCAAAACCACACAGACTTTGGATCCATTTTATAGCAGTATCAATCAACTTTTCAGATAATCAAAGTTTTTTACAACGAAAATTAAGATACTTAAGTTATGTGAGAAAACAAACCGCAACTTCTAAAATAAATAAAAATATCGAAAAAAAAATCCCACAACATTCCACAGTTTTGCATTTTAAAGCTTTGCCCAGACGGTAGGCTAAAACCACACANGCTTTACCCAGACGGTAGGCCAAAACCACACAGAGTTTGGATCCATTTTATAGCAGTATCAATCAACTTTTCAGATAATCAAAGTTTTTTACAACGAAAATTAAGATACTTAAGTTATGTGAGAAAACAAACCGCAACTTCTAAAATAAATAAAAATATCGAAAAAAAAATCCCACAACATTCCACATTTTTGCATTTTAAAGCTTTGCCCAGACGGTAGGCTAAAACCACACAGAGTTTGGATCCATTTTACAGCAGTATCAATCAACTTTTCAGATAATCAAAGTTTTGTACAACCAAAATTAAGGTACTTAAGTTATGTGAAAAAACAAACCGCAACCTCTGAAAAAACCTTAAACTAAAAATTACATCCTTAATAAGTTCCTAAAAAAAACAAGTTCTGCCATAGAAAATAAAACCGACTTTTCCCAAGTTTTTAAAGTCAAAATTTCGAAAAAAAAAATCTCACAACAATCCACATTTTTGCATTTCAAAGCTTTACCCAGACGGTAGGCCAAAACCACACAGAGTTTGGATCCATTTTATAGCAGTATCAATCAACTTTTTAGATAATCAAATTTTTTTA
>NW_022998735.1:0-1198 GCF_900245975.1 Drosophila guanche | reverse complement strand
TCTTAAAGTCAAAATTTGGGAAAAAAAAAATCTCACAACAATCAACATTTTTGCATTTTAAAGCTTTACCCAGACGGTAGGCCAAAACCACACAGAGTTTGGATCCATTTTATAGCAGTATCAATCAACTTTTCAGATAATCAAAGTTTTTTACAACCAAAATTAAGATACTTAAGTTATGTGAAAAAACAAACCGCAAACTCTGAAAAAACCTTAAACTTAATATTACTTCCTTAATAAGTTCTTAAAAAACAATACTTAAGTTATGTGAAAAAAACAAAGCGCAACCTCTGAAAAAACCTTAAACTTAAAATTACTTACTTACCTTGTTCTTAAAACACAAGTTCTGCCATAGAAAATAAACCCGAGTTTTTAAAGTCAAAATTTCGTACAATATACCTCACAAAAATCAACATTTTTGCATTTCAAAGCTTTACCCAGACGGTAGGCCAAAACCACACAGAGTTTGGATCCATTTTATAGCAGAATCAATCAACTTTTCTGATAGTCAAAGTTTTTTGCAACCAGATCTTAGATATTTAAGTTATGTGAAAAAACAAACCGCAACCTCTGAAAAAACCTTAAACTGAAAATTACAAAATTGCTAGTTCTTAAAAAACAAGTTCTGGCATAGAAAATAAAACCGACTTCTCCCGAGTTTTTAAAGTCAAAATTTCCTACAAAATACCTCGCAAAAATCAACATTTTTGCATTTCAAAGCTTTACCCAGACGGTAGGCCAAAACCACACAGAGTTTGGATCCATTTTATAGCAGTATCAATCAACTTTTCAGATAATCAAAGTTTTTTACAACCAAAATTAAGATACTTAAGTTATGTGAAAAAACAAACCGCAACCTCTGAAGAAAAATTAAACTTAAAACTACTTCCTTAATAAGTTCTTAAAAAGCAAGTTCTGCCATAGAAAAAAAAACACGAGTTTTTAAAGTCAAAATTTCGTACAAAATACCTCACAAAAATCAACATTTTTGCATTTCATAGCTTTACCCAGACGGTAGGCCAAAATCACACAGAGTTTGGATCCATTTTATAGCAGAATCAATCAACTTTTCTGATAATCAAAGTTTTTTGCAACCAGATCTTAGACACTTAAGTTATGTGAAAAAACAAACCGCAACCTCTGAAAAAACCTTAAACTAAAAATTACATCCTTAATAAGTTCCTAAAAAACAAGTTCT
>NW_022998734.1:0-1198 GCF_900245975.1 Drosophila guanche | reverse complement strand
CGATATTCCGAGTTCTTGAAAGCTCATCTTCGCAAGGAAGTGGAGAAACAAGAATGGGATCGTGTGGAAGTCGTTCCATACCAGCGGCCTTACACAGAGATGGAGCAGCTCTGGAGAGACAGGGCGGATGCGAGTAACAGGAGAGCCATGCGAGCCATGGGCTATTCAGGGTACGAGGAGCCCCTTCCCACCCCGCAGCAAGATCCACCAACTGCCACAGCTAGTTATTACTCCACAGACATACTAGCAAGGGCAAGAGAACGCGCAGGATCAGGACTTGACGTCATCGACTTGACCCAGCATCATCGCAGACGATACGAAGATCACTGAATGCTTTTCACGCCACCACTGACCGAGTAAAATAGAATGTAGACTATCCAATAAGCCATATCTATAACTACGAATTAATACTTATACTAATTGTTTAAACTTTATCTCTTATTACTACATATTATCATTAGTTTTAGTCACTTATCAATAACTATTTTTACATTCACCTCCCCCAACCATGGACCGCTGTTGGGGTCGAGATGACTGTACACACCCAACGAATGCGCTGGCAGAGACGCCAGCAGAGGAGATTACAGTCTGCCCAAAGTGACATGCATGTGCTGCCTATGGCTGCATAACAGCAGTCAGCAGGCAAACGCATGCAACCATAAGTTAAATAGCAGCCCTAAAAATATTGTATATAATGCTAAGGAAAGTATCGATACAATAAAATATATTTATCGGAGCGTGAGCTGGCTCCCCTGAACCTGCTGGTTCAGATTCAGGTGGGAGCTGGTTCACGTTCCGATAAACTAGTACACGTGTGCCACCGCAGCATACGACAAGCAAACAGCTCCTCCAGCAGCAGACACTCCAGGTCCTGCAGCGACACCGGAACTCGTGAGGGGAATGTCCTCTCCTCATCCATTACAGCGTTTCAGCACGGAAACGGTGCCGCCGCGCACCTATATCTTTGACCCGGCGCCAGAACCAGAGCCAGACAGCGATGAGATGGAAGATGACGGGGACGAAGCGTGGACAGATGACTCCTTAAATGGGGTTGAAGCGTACCGTCGGACCCTGAGGTACCATCTCGACAACCTTGTATCCTGGCAGGGATACAACTAAGGAGCCAACTGTCCCCACTCCAATTTTTGAACTGACCTGCAAAATTAAATCACAATTAAAATCCACTAAAATCACATCT
>NW_022998733.1:0-1198 GCF_900245975.1 Drosophila guanche | reverse complement strand
TTTGTAATTTTTAGTTTAAGGTTTTTTCAGAGGTTGCGGTTCGTTTTTTCACATAACTTAAGTATCTTAATTTTGGATGTAAAAAACTTTGATTATCTGAAAAGTTGATTGATACTGCTATTAAATGGATTCAAACTCTGTGTGGTTTTGGCCTTCCGTCTGGGTAAAGCTTTAAAATGCAAAAATGTTCATTTTTGTGAGGTATTTTGTACGAAATTTTGACTTTAAAAACTCGGGTTTTTTTTTCTATGGCAGAACTTGTTTTTTAAGAACTTATTAAGAAAGTAATTATAAGTTTAAGGTTTTTTCAGAGGTTGTGGTTCGTTTTTTCACATAACTTAAGTATCTTAATTTTGTTTGTAAAAAACTTTGATTATCTGAAAAGTTGATTGATACTGCTATAAAATGGATCCAAACTGAGTGGTTTTGGCCTACCGTCTGGATAAGCCTTTGAAATGCAAAAATGTTAATTGATGTGAGATTTTTTTTTCCGATATTTTTACTTTAAAAACTCGGGAAAAGTTGGGTTTATTTTCTTTGGCAGAACTTGTTTTTTAGGAACTTATTAAGGAAGTAATTTTTAGTTTAAGGTTTTTTCAGATGTTGCGGTTGGTTTTTCACATAACTTAAGTATCTTAATTTTGGTTGTAAAAAACCTTGATTATCTAAAAAGTTGATTGATACTGCTATTAAATGGATTCAAACTGTTTGTGGTTTTGGCCTACCGTCTCGGAAAAGCTTTGAAATGCAAAAATGTTGATTGTCGTGAGATTTTTTTTTTTCGAAATTTTTACTTTAAAAATTCGGGAAAAGTCGGGTTTATTTTCCATGGAAGAACTTTTCTTTTAAGAACTTATTAAGGAAGTAATTTTTAGTTTAAGGTTTTTTTTAGAGCTTGCGGTTTGTTTTTTTTTTTCATAACATAAGTATCTTAGATCTGGTTGCAAAAAAACTTTGATTATCTGAAAAGTTGATTGATTCTGCTATAAAATGGATCCAAACTCTGTGTGGTTTTGGCCTACCGTCTCGGAAAAGCTTTGAAATGCAAAAATGTGGATTGTTGTGAGATTTTTTTTTTTTTTTCGAATTTTTGACTTTAAAAACTCGGGAAAAGTTGGTTTTATTTTCTATGGCAGAACTTGTTTTTTAAGAACTAGCAATTTTGTAATTTTTAGTTTAAGTTTTTTTCAGAGGTTTC
>NW_022998732.1:0-1198 GCF_900245975.1 Drosophila guanche | reverse complement strand
GTTGTTAAAAGTCGGCAGAGGCAGAGGGACGACAGAGGCAGAGACCGAGTGAAGCAGAGTGTGAATGAGAGAATGTGAAAAGAACAACAAAAGCTGCAGGACATTGTGGGTTTAGCCACTGCTAATTAATTTCTTCTTTCTGGCTATAATAATGATCCAATCGGATCCCAATTTGGTGATCTGATAGATATGGCCATTCCCTACAGAATGGCGTTTTTAGTTTTCTTCTATCTTTAAAATTGTAGATTTGGGAGGTTTTCGCTCTTTTGCGGGGGCGGAATGGGGCGGGGCACATATTTTAAATACACTTGTAGCAGTGTGAGCATACAGAAGGATGCAAAATATGGTTGCTCTAGCTTTTATAGTCTCTGAGATTCAGGTGCTCAACAAGACGGACGGACAGACGGACGGACAGATGGACGGACAGGGCTCAATCGACTCGGCTATTGATGGTGATCAAGAATATATACACTTTATGGAGTCGGAAACGATTCCTTCTGTGTGTTACATACATTAACTTTGTGCACAAATACAATATACCCTATTTACTCTTCGAGTACCGGGTATAAAACAAATATTAGCTGCGTGAGAGGGGGGGGGGAAGTTAAAAGTCGGCAGAGGCAGAGGGACGACAGAGGCAGAGGCCGAGTGAAGCAGAGTGTGAATGAGAGAATGTGAAAAGAACAACAAAAGCTGCAGTACAGTGTGTGTTTAGCCACTGCTAATTAATTTCTTCTTTCTGGCTATAATAATGATCCAATCGGATCCCAATTTGGTGATCTGATAGATATGGCCATTCCCTACAGAATGGCGTTTTTAGTTTTCTTTTATCTTTAAAATTGTAGATTTGGGAGGTTTTTGCCCTTTTGCGGGGGCGGAATGGGGCGGGGCACATCTTTTAAATACACTTGTAACAGTTTGAGCATACAGAAGTCTGGATGCAAAATTTGGTGGCTCTAGTTTTTATAGTCTCTGAGATTCTGGTGCTCAACAAGACGGACGGACAGACGGACGGACAGACGGACAAACAGACAGGGCTCAATCGACTCGGCTATTGATGGTGATCAAGAATATATACACTTTATGGGGTCGGAAACGATTCCTTCTGTGTGTTACATAGTTTAACTTTGTGCACAAATACAATATACCCTATTTACTCTTCGAGTACCGGTTATAAAACAAATATAAGTTGCGAGAG
>NW_022998731.1:0-1198 GCF_900245975.1 Drosophila guanche | reverse complement strand
GCAGAGAGACAGCAAAAGAGACAGTCAAAGAGATAGACAGAGATACAGGAAGAGAGAGCAGGCAGAGGGACAGGCAGAGAGAGAGGCAAAGAGACATACCGAGACACAGGAAGAGAGACACGAGGCAAAGAGACAGGCAGAGAGAGGGGCAAAAAGACAGGCAGAGAGACAGAAAGAGAGACAGGCAGGCAAAGAGAGTCACAGACATAAAGAAACTATATAAGGATGCCTCGTCGCCCGAATTCTCAGTGCACGTTTGCTTGTCGATGCGGAAGGTTGGTTGCGGACAAAATTTTTTTCAATTTTTTTTAAATGTTTATTTTTTCAGAACACAGACTACTATTATGTAGCAAAAGTATGTATGTATGCATGTATATATGTATGTTGTCATGTACATATGCAGTCAGAGAGACAGCAGGCAGAGAGAGAGGCAAAGAGACAGGCGGGCAAAGAGCCTCACAGACATAAAGAAACTATATAAGGATGCCTCGTCGGCCCCAATTCTCAGTGCACGTTTGCTTGTCGACGCGGAAGGTTGGTTGCAGACATTTTTTTTCAATTTTTGTTTAAATGTTCATTTTTTCAGAACACAGACTACTATTATGTAGCAAAAGTATGTATGTATGTATGTATATATATATGTAGGTATGTACATATGTATGTATGTATGTATGTATGTACATATGTATGTTGTTATGTACATATGCAGTCAGAGAGACAGCAGGCAGAGGGACAGGCAGAGAGAGGGGCAAAGAGACTCACAGACATAAAGAAACTATATAAGGATGCCTCGTCGGCCCCAATTCTCAGTGCACGTTTGCTTGTCGACGCGGAAGGTTGGTTGCGGACAACATTTTTTTTTCAATTTTTTTTTAAATGTTTATTTTTTCAGAACACAGACTACTATTATGTGGTTATGTACATATGCAGTCAGAAAGACAGCAAGCAGAGGGACAGGCAGAGAGGGAGGCAAAGAGACAAGCAGAGAGACAGCAGGCAGAGAGACAGGCAGAGACAGGAGGCACATACAGGCAGAGAGGCAGGCAGAGAGAGAGGAAAATAGACAGGGAAAGAGACAGACAGAGATACAGGAAGAGAGACAGCAGGCACAGGGACAGGCAGAGAGAGAGGCAAAGAGACAGACAGAGAGACCGGAACGACGAGACGAAGGCAGCGAGCAAGAGAGACAGGAAAAGAG
>NW_022998730.1:0-1198 GCF_900245975.1 Drosophila guanche | reverse complement strand
AAATGTTGATTGTTGTGAGATTTTTATTATCGAAATTTTGACTTTAAAAACTCGGGAAAAGTCGGGTTTATTTTCTATGGCAATACTTGTTTTTTAGGAACTTATTAAGGATGTAATTTTTAGTTTAAGGTTTTTTCAGAGGTTGCGGTTTGTTTTTTCACATAACTTAAGTATCTTAATTTTGGTTGTAAAAAACTTTTATTATCTGAAAAGTTGATTGATACTGCTATAAAATGGATCCAATCTGTGTGGTTTTGGCCTACCGTCTGGATAAAGCTTTCAAATGCAAAAATGTTGATTGTTGTGAGATTTTTATTATCGAAATTTTGACTTTAAAAACTCGGGAAAAGTCGGGTTTATTTTCTATGGCAAAACTTGTTTTTTAGGAACTTATTAAGGATGCAATTTTTAGTTTAAGGTTTTTTCAGAGGTTGCGGTTTGTTTTTTCACATAACTTAAGTATCTTAATTTTGGTTGAAAAAAACCTTGAATATCTGAAAAGTTGATTGATACTGCTATAAAATGGAACCAAACTGTGTGGTTTTTGCCTACCGTCTGGATAAAGCTTTCAAATGCAAAAATGTTGATTGATGTGAGATTTTTTTTTTGTCGCTATTTTTACTTTAAAAACTCGGGAAAAGTCGGGTTTATTTTCTATGGCAAAACTTGTTTTTAGGAACTTATTAAGGATGTAATTTTTAGTTTAAGGTTTTTTCAGAGGTTGCGGTTTGTTTTTTCACCTAACTTAAGTATCTTAATTTTGGTTGTAAAAAACTTTGATTATCTGAAAAGTTGATTGACACTGCTATAAAATGGATCCAAACTGTGTGGTTTTTGCCTACCGTCTGGATAAATCTTTCAAATGCAAAAATGTTGATTGTTGTGAGATTTTTTGTTTTCGAAATATTTACTTTAAAAACTCAGGAAAAGTTGGGTTTATTTTCTATGGCAGAACTTGTTTTTTAAGAACTAGTAATTTTGTAATTTTTAGTTTAAGGTTTTTTTCAGAGGTTGCGGTTTGTTTTTTCACATAACTTAAGTATCTTAATTTTGGTTGTAAAAAACTTTGAATATCTGAAAAGTTGATTGACACTGCTATAAAATGGAACCAAACTGTGTGGTTTTTGCCTACCGTCTGGATAAAGCTTTCAAATGCAAAAATGTTGATTGTTGTGAGATTTTTATTATCGAAATTTTG
>NW_022998729.1:0-1198 GCF_900245975.1 Drosophila guanche | reverse complement strand
TGGATCCAAACTGTGTGTGGTTTTGGTCTACCGTCTTGGAAAAGCTTTGAAATGCTAAAATGTTGATTGTTGTGAGATTTTATTTTATCGAAATTTTGACTTTAAAAACTCGGGAAAAGTCGGGTTTATTTTCTATGGCAGAACTTGTTTTTTAAGAACTTATTAAGGATGTAATCTTTAGTTTAAGGTTTTTTCAGAGGTTGGGGTTTGTTTTTTCACAAAACTTAAGTATCTTAATTTTGGTTGTAAAAAACGTTGATTATCTGAAAAGTTGATTGGTGCTGCTATGAAGTGGATCCAAACTGTGTGTGGTTTTGGCCTACCGTCTCGGAAATTCTTTGAAATGCAATAATGATGATTGTTGTGAGATTTTTTTTTTTTCGAATCTTTGACTTTAAAAACTCGGGAAAAGTCAGGTTTATTTTTTATGGCAGAACTAGTTTTTTAAGAACTTATTAAGGATGTAATTTTTAGCTTAAGGTTTTTTCAGAGGTTGCGGTTTGTTTTTTCACATAACTTAAGTATCTTAATTTTGGTTGTAAAAAACGTTGATTATCTGAAAAGTTGATTGATGCTGCTATGAAGTGGATCCAAATGGATGTAATTTTTAGTTTCAGGTTTTTTTCAGAGGTTGCGGTTTGTTTTTTCACATAACTTAAGTATCTTAATGTTGGTTGTAAAAAACTTTGATTATCTGAAAAGTTGATTGATACTGCTATAAAATGGATCCAAACTCTGTGTGGTTTTGGTCTTCCGTCTTGGAAAAGCTTTGAAATGCTAAAATGTTGATTGTTGTGAGATTTTATTTTATCGAAATTTTGACTTTAAAAACTCGGGAAAAGTCGGGTTTATTTTCTATGGCAGAACTTGTTTTTTAAGAACTTATTAAGGATGTAATTTTTAGCTTAAGGGTTTTTCAGAGGTTGCGGTTTGTTTTTTCACATAACTTAAGTATCTTAGATCTGGTTGTAAAAAACTTTGATTATCTGAAAAGTTGATTGATGCTGCTATGAAGTGGATCCAAACTGTGTGTGGTTTTGGTCTACCGTCTTGGAAATGCTTTGAAATGCAAAAATGTTGATTGTTGTGATATTTTATTTTATCGAAATTTTGACTTTAAAAACTCGGGAAAAGTCGGGTTTATTTTCTATGGCAGAAATTGTTTTTTAAGAACTTATTAAGGATGTAATTTTTAGTT
>NW_022998728.1:0-1199 GCF_900245975.1 Drosophila guanche | reverse complement strand
TAAATACACTTGTAACAGTGTGAGCATACAGAAGTCTGGATGCAAAATTTGGTAGCTCTAGCTTGTATAGTCTCTGAGATTCAGGTGCTCAACAAGACGGACGGACAGACGGAAGGACAGACGGACGGACAGACAGGGCTCAATCGACTCGGCTATTGATGGTGATCAAGAATATATACACTTTATGGGGTCGGAAACGGTTCCTTCTGTGTGTTACATACATTAACTTTGTGCACAATAAATTACTCTTCGAGTACCGGGTATAAAACAATTATAAGCTGCGGGAGGGGGGGGGGGGGGTTAAAAGTCGGCAGAGGCAGGGGGACGGCAGAGGCAGAGGCAGAGGCCGAGTGAAGCAGAGTCTTAATAAGAGAATGTGAAAAGAACAACAAAAGCTGCAGGACAGTGTGGGTTTAGCCACTGCTAATTAATTTCTTCTTTCTGGCTATAATAATGATCCAATCGGATCCCAATTTATTGATCTGATAGATATGACCATTCCCTACAGAATGGCGTTTTTAGTTTGCTTCTATCTTTAAAATTGTAGATTTGGCAGGTTTTCGCCCTTTGGCGGGGGCGGAATGGGGTGGGGCACATTTTTTAAATACACTTGTAACAGTGTGAGCATACAGAAGTCTGGATGCAAAATTTGGTAGCTCTAGCTTTTATAGTCTCTGAGATTCAGGTGCTCAACAAGACGGACGGACAGACAAAAGGACAGACGGACGGACAGACAGGGCTCAATCAACTCGGCTATTGATGGTGATCAAGAATATATACACTTTATGGGGTCGGAAACGATTCCTTTTGTGTGTTACATACATTAACTTTGTGCACAATAAATTACTCTTCGAGTACCGGGTATAAAACAAATATAAGCTGTGGGAGGGGGGGTTGTTTAAAAGTCGGCAGAGGCAGGGGGACGGCAGAGGCAGAGGCCGAGTGAGCCAGAGTCTGAATAAGAGAATGTGAAAAGAATAACAAAAGCTGCAGGACAGTGTGGGTTTAGCCACTGCTAATTGAATTCTTATTTCTGGCTATAATAATGATCCACTCGGATCCCACTTTGGTGATCTGATAGATATGGCCATTCCCTACAGAATGGCATTTTTAGTTTTCTTTTATCTTTAAAATTGTAGATTTGGGAGGTTTTCGCCCTTTTGCGGGGGCGGGGCACATTTTTTAAATACACTTGTAAC
>NW_022998727.1:0-1199 GCF_900245975.1 Drosophila guanche | reverse complement strand
TTGTGAGATTTTTTTTTCCAAATTTTGACTTTAAAAACTCGGGAAAAGTCTGGTTTATTTTCTATGGCAGAACTTGTTTTTTTAGGAACTTATTAATGATGTAATTATTAGTTAAAGGTTTTTTCAGAGGTTGTGGTTTGTTTTTTCACATAACTAAGTATCTTAATTTTGGTTGTACAAATCTTTGATTATCTGAAAACTTGATTGATACTGCTATAAAATGGATCCAAACTTTTTGTGGTTTTGGCCTACCGTCTGGGTAAAGATTTGTAATGCAAAATTGTTGATTGTTGTGAGATTTTTTTTCCAAATTTTGACTTTAAAAACTCGGGAAAAGTCGGGTTTATTTTCTATTGCAGAACTTGTTTTTTAAGAACTTATTCTGGAAGTAATTTTAAGTTTCAGGTTTTTTCTGAGGTTGCGGTTTGTTTTCACATAACTTAAGTATCTTAATTTTGGTTGTAGAAAACTTTGATTACTTGAAAAGTCGCTTTTATTTTCTATGGCAGATCTTGTTTTTTAAGAACTAGCAATTTTGTAATTTTAAGTTTAAGGTTTTTTCAGAGGTTGCGGTTTGTTTTTTCACATAACTTAAGTATCTTAATTGTGGTTGTAAAAAAACTTTGATTATCTGAAAAGTTGATTGATACTTCTATAACATGGATCCAAGCTCTGTGTGGTTTTGGCGTACCGCCTGGGTAAGGATTTGTAATGCAAAATTGTTGATTGTTGTGAGATTTTTCTTTTTCCAAATTTTTACTTTAAAAGCTCGGGAAAAGTCGCTTTTATTTTCTATGGCAGATCTTGTTTTTTAGAACTAGCAATTTTGTAATTTTTAGTTTAAGGTTTTTTCAGAGGTTGCGGCTTGTTTTTTCACATAACTTAAGTATCTTAATTGTGGTTGTAAAAAACTTTGATTATCTGAAAAGTTGATTGATACTGCTATAAAATGGATCCAAACTCTGTATGGGTTTGGCCTACCGTCTGGGTAAAGCTTTGAAATGCAAAATTGTTGATTGTTGTGAGATTTTTCTTTTTCCAAATTTTTACTTTTAAAGCTCGGGAAAAGTCGCTTTTATTTTCTATGGCAGATCTTGTTTTTTAGAACTAGCAATTTTATAATTTTTAGTTTAAGGTTTTTTCAGAGGTTGCGGTTTGTTTTTTCACATAACTTAAGTATCTTAATTTTGGTTGTACAA
>NW_022998726.1:0-1199 GCF_900245975.1 Drosophila guanche | reverse complement strand
GATGTGAGAGTTTTTTTCTCGATATTTTAACTTTAAAAACTCGGGAAATGTCGGGTTTATTTTCTACCGTTTTCTATGGCAGAAATTGTTTTTTAAGAACTAGCAATTTTGTAATTATTAGTTTAAGGTTTTTTCAGAGGTTGCGGTTTGTTTTTTTTCACATACCTTAAGTATCTTAATTGTGGTTGTAAAAAGCTTTGATTATCTGAAAAGTTGATTGATACTGCTATAAAATGGATCCAAACTCTGTGTGGTTTTGGCCTACCGTCTGGGTAAAGCTTTGAAATGCAAAAACGTTGATTGTTGTGAGATTTTTTGTTTTCGAAATTTTTACTTTAAAAACTCGGGAAAAGTCGGTTGTTTTTTTTTATGGCAGAACTTGTTTTTTTAGAACTAGATATTTTGCAATTTTTAGTTTAAGGTTTTTTCAGAGGTTGCGGTTTGTTTTTTCACATAACTTAAACAAGTCTTAATTTTGGTTCTAAAAAACTTTGATTATCTGAAAAGTTGATTGATACTGCTATAAAGTGGATCCAAACTCTGTGTGGTTTTGGCCTACCGTCTCGGAATAGCTTTGAAATGCAAAAATGTGGATTGTTGTGAGATTTTTTTTCTTCGAAATTTTGACTTTAAACACTCGGGAAAAGTTGGTTTTATTTTCTATGGCAGAACTTGCTTTTTAAGAACTAGCAATTTTGTAATTTTTAGTTTAAGGTTTTTTCAGAGGTTGTGGTTTGTTTTTTCACATAACTTAAGTATCTTAATTTTGGTTGTAAAAAACTTTGATTATCTAAAAAGTTGATTGATACTGCTATTAAATGGATCCAAACTGTTTGTGGTTTTGGCCTAGCGTCTCGGAAAAGCTTTGAAATGCAAAAATGTCTATTGTTGTGAGATTTTTTTTTCGAAATTTTGACTTTAAAAACTCGGGAAAAGTTGGTTTTATTTTCTATGGCAGAACTTCTTTTTTAAGAACTAGCAATTTTGTAATTTTTAGTTGAAGGTTTTTTCAGAGGTTGCGGTTCGTTTTTTCACATAACATAAGTATCTTAATTTTGGTTGTAAAAAATTTTGATTATCTGAAAAGTTGATTGATACTGCTATAAAGTGGATCCAAACTCTGTGTGGTTTTGGCCTACCGTCTCGGAAAAGCTTTGAAATGCAAAAATGTGGATTGATGTGAGATTTTTTTTTTCGAA
>NW_022998725.1:0-1199 GCF_900245975.1 Drosophila guanche | reverse complement strand
TAGCAGTATCAATCAACTTTTCAGAT
Source organism: Drosophila guanche (assembly GCF_900245975.1). Taxonomy (NCBI): domain Eukaryota; kingdom Metazoa; phylum Arthropoda; class Insecta; order Diptera; family Drosophilidae; genus Drosophila; species Drosophila guanche. The sequence goes on along the minus strand of NW_022998725.1, from coordinate 1,173 downwards.
AATCAAAGTTTTTTACAACCAAAATTAAGATACTTAAGTTATGTGAAAAAACAAACCGCAACATCTGGAAAAACCTTAAAATAAAAATAACATCCTTAATAAATTCTTAAAAACAAGTTCTGCCATAGAAAATTAACCCGACTTTTCCCGAGTTTTTAAAGTAAAAATTTCGAGAAAAAAAAAACTCTCACAAAAATCAACAATTTTGCATATCAAAGCCTTACCCAGACGGTAGGCCAAAACCTCACAGAGTTTGGATCCATTTTATAGCAGTATCAATCAACTTTTCAGATAATCAAAGTTTTTTGCAACCAGATCTAAGATACTTAAGTTATGTGTAAAAACAAAACGCAACCTCTGAAAAAACCTTTAACTAAAAATATCATCCTTAATAAATTCTTAAAAAACAAGTTCTGCCATAAAAAATAAACCCGACTCCTCCCGAGTTTTTTAAGTCAAAATTTCGAGAAGAAAAAATCTCATAGCAATCAATATTTTTATTTACCCAGACGGTAGGCCAAAACCACACAGAGTTTGGATCCATTTTATAGCAGTATCAATCAACTTTTCAGATAATCAAAGTTTTTTGCAACCAGATCTAAGATACTTAAGTTATGTGTAAAAACAAAACGCAACCTCTGAAAAAACCTTTAACTAAAAATAACATCCTTAATAAATTCTTAAAAAACAAGTTCTGCCATAAAAAATAAACCCGACTCCTCCCGAGTTTTTTAAGTCAAAATTTCGAGAAAAAAAAATCTCATAGCAATCAATATTTTTGCATATCAAAGCTTTACCCAGACGGTAGGCCAAAACCACACACAGTTTGGATCCACTTTAAAGCAGTATCAATCAACTTTTCAGATAAGCAAAGTTTTTTGCAGCCAGATCTAAGATACTTAAGTTATGTGAAAAAACAAACCGCAACCTCTGAAAAAAACCTTAAAAGAAAAATAACATCCTTAATAAATTCTTAAAAACAAGTTCTGCCATAGAAAATCAACCCGACTTTTCCCGAGTTTTTAAAGTAAAAATTTGGAAAACAAATCTCACAACAATCAACATTTTTGCATATCAAAGCTTTACCCAGACGGTAGGCCAAACCCACACCGAGTTTGGATCCATGTTTTTTTTTTTATATGTCTGGACGTTGATATGCAATGACTGCACCAT
>NW_022998724.1:0-1199 GCF_900245975.1 Drosophila guanche | reverse complement strand
TCATCCCATTCAACCCCCAACCATCATGTTCCATTTTGACTAACAGAATAAAGAAAAATTAAACTGTAGATCGGATCGTTGTACAATTTACTTCTAGAGTTCGAGCATTTGCAGATTGGTGCTTGAAGGAGGAGCAACCATAGGTAGTCCAAGTCCAAGGGAAACGAGCAAAAATATGTTAAATATGTTTTCTTATTTAAAAAAAAATCTAGTACCATTTGAAACCTCTGTTGGGGCAGCATACAGAAATCGTCACTCAATCCTTAGACTGGAACAGGCAACTTAGAACACACAACACAACAGACACACACTTCCTTAAGCACACGGTTAAACTAAGTGACGGTAATAGCTTTACCGAAAATACAGCGCTGCATTAGGATTTCCTTTTAACCACGTCGCCTTTAACGACAGGCCGTCAGGACGTTCACCTGGGCCTTTGGGTTACGGGCTCACCGCGCTGGATTCGTTTAGCCTACTTCCTAACTGGCTAGTTTATGAACACCGTCCGTATCTGTGTGACTCCACCGAGAGCACCAAGCAGAAGAAGGATCGTCAAAGGCAGCTGAACTATGATGCGTGGGTGCAGCTCAAGGACAAGGAGAAGAAACAGAAGATTCTGGCCGAAAGACGTGAAAGTGAGAGACTCGAAAGGGCAAACAAAGAGCGCATGGAGGAGTCCCACAGGATGGTCGGAGAGTGGAACCTTAAGAAGGAGCAGCAGATCCACGAGGAGCGACACAAGAAGCCTTTTGTCATCCCCCAGAAGTACAGGGCCACCTATGTGAGATGTCCACGGGAGACTCCAGAGGAGCGCAGAGAGCGCATTCAGGCATTGGCGCGCCTCAATCACATCAAGGCGCAGCGCCTTGCTCGCCAGCGTGAGGAGCAGGAGAAGCTTCAGGAGCGTCGTTAGATGGCAGAGGGAGCCTTTTCCAACCAGATGAAGAACCTGCAGAACCGCCACAAGAGGCTTCCTCCGCGACACACAACCCAAAAAGAGATATTAATTTCATTGTTTGGTTTTACATTATTTGAAATTGTTTTTCGATGCTTGGTGTGGTAATTTAGTCTACTTTATGAATGCTAGAAACAGTGGGCAGGCGATTGTGCTGGAGATACGAAACCAAATCAAGAGTGAGCGGAGGAGAGCCCAAAGAGAGCCCCAACATACTCTGACCATAAGGGAAGCTAGCTGGCAA
>NW_022998723.1:0-1199 GCF_900245975.1 Drosophila guanche | reverse complement strand
TTGTTTTTTAAGAACTTGTAATTTTGTAATTTTTAGTTTAAGGTTTTTTCAGATGTTGCGGTTGGTTTTTCACATAACTTAAGTATCTTAATTTTGGTTGTAAAAAACTTTGATTATCTGAAAAGTTGATTGATTCTGCTATAAAATGGATCCGAACTCTGTGTGGGTTTGGCCTACCGTCTCGGTAAAGCTTTAAAATTCAAAAATGTTCATTTTTGTGAGGTATTTGGACGAAATTTTGACTTTAAAAACTCGGGTTTATTTTCTATGGCAGAACTTGTTTTTTAAGAACTTATTAAGAAAGTAATTTTAAGTTTAAGGTTTTTTCAGAGGTTATGGTTTGTTTTTTCACAAAACTTAAGTATCTTAATTTTGGTTGTAAAAAACCTTGATTATCTAAAAAGTTGATTGATACTGCTATTAAATGGATCCAAACTGTTTGTGGTTTTGGCCTACCGTCTCGGAAAAGCTTTGAAATGCAAAAATGTTGATTGTTGTTAGATTTTTTTTTCTTCGAAATTTTGACTTTAAAAACTCGGGAAAAGTCGGTTTTATTTTCTATGGCAGAACTTGTTTTTTAAGAACTAGCAATTTTGTAATTTTTAGTTTAAGGGTTNAAAACCTTGATTATCTAAAAAGTTGATTGATACTGCTATTAAATGGATCCAAACTGTTTGTGGTTTTGGCCTACCGTCTCGGAAAAGCTTTGAAATGCAAAAATGTTGATTGTTGTTAGATTTTTTTTTCTTCGAAATTTTGACTTTAAAAACTCGGGAAAAGTCGGTTTTATTTTCTATGGCAGAACTTGTTTTTTAATAACTAGCAATTTTGTAATTTTTAGTTTAAGGGTTTTTCAGAGGTTTCGGTTTGTTTTTTCACATAATTTAAGTATCTTAATTTTGGTTGTAAAAAACTTTGATTATCTGATTGATTCTGCTATAAAATGGATCCGAACTCTGTGTGGGTTTGGCCTACCGTCTCGGTAAATCTTTAAAATGCAAAAATGTTCATTTTTGTGAGGTATTTGGACGAAATTTTGACTTTAAAAACTCGGGTTTATTTTCTATGGCAGAACTTGTTTTTTAAGAACTTATTAAGAAAGTAATTTTAAGTTTAAGGTTTTTTCAGAGGTTGTGGTTTGTTTTTTCACATAACTTAAGAATCTTAATTTTGGTTGTAAAAACCCTTGATTATCTGAA
>NW_022998722.1:0-1200 GCF_900245975.1 Drosophila guanche | reverse complement strand
TCACAAAAATCAACATTTTTGCATTTCAAAGCTTTACCCAGACGGTAGGCAGAAACCACACACAGTTTGGATCCATTTTATAGCAGTATCAATCAACTTTTCAGATAATCAAAGTTTTTTACAACCAAAACTAAGATACTTAAGTTATGTGAAAAACCAAACCTCAACCTCTGAAAAAACCTTAAACTATAAATTACAAAATTGCTAGTTCTTAAAAAACAAGTTCTGCCATAGAAAATAAAACCGACTTTTCCCGAGTTTTTAAAGTAAAAATTTCGAAATCAAAAAATCTCACAACAATCAACGTTTTTGCATTACAAAGCTTTGCCCAGACGGTCGGCCAAAACCACACAGAGTTTGGATCCAATTTATAGCAGTATCAATCATCTTTTTAGATAATCAAAGTTTTTTTAAAATAGATCAAAGATACTTAAGCTATGTAATAAAACAAACCGCAACCTCTAAAAAAACATAAAATTAAAAAAACATCCTTCATAAATTTTAAAAAAAAAGGTCTACCATAGAAAATAAACCCGACTGTTCCCGAATTTTTAAGGTCAAAATTTAGAAAAAAAAAAAATCTCACAACAATCAACAATTTTGCATAACAGGGCTTTACCCAGGCGGTAAGCCAAACCACATAGAGTTTAGATCCACTTTATAGCTGTATCAATAATCTTTTAAGACCAGATCTAAGACAATTATAGTATGTGAAAAAAACAACAGCTTCCTCTAAAAAACTTTAAACAAAATATAACATACTTTAGAAATTCTTCAAAAAAAAATGCTGCCCTAGAAAATAAACGCGACTTCTTAAAGTCAAAAATTCGAAAAAGAAAATCTCACAAAAATCAACATTTTTGCATTTCAAAGCTTTACCCAGACGGTCGGCCAAAACCACACAGAGTTTGGATCAATTTTATAGCAGTATCAATCAACTTTTTAGATAATCAAAGTTTTTTTAAACCAGATCTAAGATACTGAAGTTATGTGAAAAAACAAACCGCAACCTCTACAAAAAACCTAAAACTAAAAATTACATCCTTCATAAGTTCTTAAAAAAAAGGTCTACCATAGAAAATAAACCCGACTGTTCCCGAGATTTTAAAGTCAAAATTTCGAAAAAAAAAATCTCACAACAATCAACAATTTTGCATTATTAAGCTTTACCCAGGCGGTCGGCCAAAACCACACAGAGTT
>NW_022998721.1:0-1200 GCF_900245975.1 Drosophila guanche | reverse complement strand
AAAGTAAAAATATCGAAAAAAAAAATCTCACATCAATCAACATTTTTGCATTTCAAAGCTTAACCCAGACGGTAGGCCAAAACCACACGGAGTTTGGATCCATTTTATAGCAGTATCAATCAACTTTTCAGATAATCAAAGTTTTTACAACCAAAATTAAGATACTTAAGTTATGTGAAAAAACAAACCGCAACCTCTGAAAAAACCTTAAACTTAAAATAACTTCCTTAATCAGTTCTTAAAAAACAAGTTCGGCCATAGAAAATAAACCCGAGATTTTAAAGTACAAATTTCGAAAACAAAAAATCTCACAACAATCAACATTTTTGCATTTCAAAGCTTTTCCGAGATGGTAGGCCAAAACCAAAAACAGTTTGGATCCATTTTATAGCAGTATCAATCAACTTTTCAGATAATGAAAGTTTTTTACAACCAAAGATACTTAAGTTATGTGAAAAAACAAACCGCAACCTCTGAAAAGTCCTTAAACTTAAAATTACTTCCTTAATAAGTTCTTAAAAAACAAGTTCTGCCATAGAAAATAAACCCGAGATTTTAAAGTACAAATTTCGAAAACAAAAAATCTCACAACAATCAACATTTTTGCATTTCAAAGCTTTTCCGAGATGGTAGGCCAAAACCAAAAACAGTTTGGATCCATTTTATAGCAGTATCAATCAACTTTTCAGATAATCAAAGTTTTTTGCAACCAGATCTAAGATACTTAAGTTATGTAATAAAACAAAACGCAACCTCTGAAAAAAACATTAAACTAAAAATTGCAACCTTAATAAGTTCCTAAAAAACAAGTTCTGGCATAGAAAATAAACCCGACTTTTCCCGAGTTTTTAAAGTAAAAATATCGAAAAAAAAAAAATCTCACATCAATCAACATTTTTGCATTTCAAAGCTTTACCCAGACGGTAGGCCAAAACCACAAACAGTTTGGATCCATTTTATAGCAGTATCAATCAACTTTTCAGATAATCAAAGTTTTGTACAACCAAAATTAAGATACTTAAGTTATGTGAAAGAACAAACCGCAACCTCTGAAAAAACCTTAAACTTAAAACTACTTCCTTAATAAGTTATTAAAAAACAAGTTCTGCCATAGAAAAAAAACCCGAGTTTTTAAAGTCAAAATTTCGTACAAAATACCTCACAAAAATCAACATTTTTGCATTTCAAAGCTTTACCCAG
>NW_022998720.1:0-1200 GCF_900245975.1 Drosophila guanche | reverse complement strand
TAAGGTTTTTTAGAAGTTGCGGTTTGTTTTTTCAGATAACTTAAGTATCTTAGATCTGGTTGTAAAGAACTTTGATTATCTGAAAAGTTGATTTATACTGCTATAAAATGGAACCAAACTCTGTGTGGTTTTGGCCTACCGTCTGGGTAAAGCTTTGAAATGCAAAAATGTTGATTTTTGTGAGGTACTTTGTACGAAATTCTGACTTTAAAAACTGTTGAATAGTCGGGTTTACTTTCTATGGCAGAACTTGTTTTTTAAGAACTTATTAAGAATGTAATTTTTGGATTAAGGTTTTCTCAGAGGTTGCGGTTTGTTTTTTTCACATAATTTGGTTTGTAAAAAACTTTGATTATCTGAAAAGTTGATTGATACTGCCATAAAATGGATCCAAACTCTGTGTGGTTTTGGCCTACCGTCTGAGTAAAGCTTTGAAATGCAAAAATGTTGATTTTTGTGACTAATTTATTACGCAATTTTGACTTCAAAAACTCGGGAAGAGTCGGGTTTATTTTCTATGGCAGAACTTGTTTTTATGGGAACTTATTAAGGATGTTTGTTCACATAGCTTAAAAACCTTAATTTTGGTTGTAAAAAACTTTGATTATCTGAAAAGTTGATTGATACTGCTATAAAATGGATCCAAACTGTTTATGGTTTTGGCCTACAGTCTCGGAAAGGCTTTGAAATTCAAAAATGTTGATTGTTTTGAGATTTCTTTTTCGAAATTTGGACTTTAAATATTCGGGAAAAGTCGGTTTTATTTTCTATGGCATAGCTTGTTTTTAAGAAACAGTAATTTTGTCAATTTTAGTTGAAGGTTTTTTCAGAGGTTGCGGTTTGTTTTTTGACAGAACTTAAGTATCTTAATTTTGGTTGTAAAAAACTTTGATTATCTGAAAAGTTGATTTATACTGCTATAAAATGGAACCAAACTCTGTGTGGTTTTGGCCTACCGGTTGGGTAAAGCTTTGAAATGCAAAAATGTTGATTGTTGTGAGATTATTTTTTTTTTTTTTCGAAATCTTGACTTTAAATTTTGGGAAAAGTCGGTTTTATTTTCTACGGCAGAACTTGTTTTTTAAGAACTAGTAACTTTGTAATTTTTAGTTTAAGGTTTTTTCAGAGGTTGCGGTTTGTCTTTTCACATAACTTAAGAATCTGAATGTTGGTTGTAAAAAATTTTGATTATCTGAAAAG
>NW_022998719.1:0-1200 GCF_900245975.1 Drosophila guanche | reverse complement strand
ATTTTTGTGAGGTATTTTGTACGAAATTTTGACTTTAAAAACTCGGGTTTTTTTTCTATGGCAGAACTTGTTTTTTAAGAACTTATTAAGGAAGTAGTTTTAAGTTTAAGGTTTTTTCAGAGGTTGCGGTTTGTTTTTTCACATAACTTAAGTATCTAAGATCTGGTTGCAAAAAACTTTGATTATCAGAAGAGTTGATTGATTCTGCTATAAAATGGATCCAAACTCTGTGTGATTTTGGCCTACCGTCTGGGTAAAGCTTTGAAATGCAAAAATGTTGATTTTTGTGAGATATTTTGTACGAAATGTTGACTTTAGAAACTTGGGAAAATTCGGTTTTATTTTCTATGGCAGAAATTGTTTTTTAAGATCTTATTAAGGAAGTAAGCTTAAGTATCTTAATTTTGGTTGTAAAAAACTTTGATTATCTGAAAAGTTGATTGCTACTGCTATAAAATGGATCCAATATCTGTGTGGTTTTGGCCTACCGTCTGGGTAAAGCTTTGAAATGCAAAAATTTTGATTTTTGTGAGGTATTTTGTACGAAATTTTGACTTTAAAAACTCGGGTTTTTTTTCTATGGCAGAACTTGTTTTTTAAGAACTTATTAAGGAAGTAATTTTAAGTTTAAGGTTTTTTCAGAGGTTGCGGTTTGTTTTTCACATAACTTAAGTATCTTAATTTTGGTTGTAAAAAACTTTGATTATCTGAAAAGTTGATTGATACTGCTATAAAATGGATCCAAAATCTGTGTGGTTTTGGCCTACCGTCTGGGTAAAGCTTTGAAATGCAAAAATTTTGATTGTTGTGAGATTTTTTGTTTTCGAAATTTTGACTTTAAAAACTCGGGAAAGTCGGGTTTCTTTTCTATGCCAGAACTTGTTTTTTAGGAACTTATTAAGGATGTAATTTTTAGTTTAAGGTTTTTTCAGAGGTTGCGGTTTGTTTTTTTACATAACTTAAGTATCTTAGATCTGGTTGCAAAAAATTTTGATTATCTGAAAAGTTGATTGATACTGCTATAAAATGGATCCAAACTCTGTGTGGTTTTGGCCTACCGTCTGGGTAAAGCTTTGAAATGCAAAAATGTTGATTGATGTGAGATATTTTTTTTCGATATTTTTACTTTAAAAACTCGGGAAAAGTCGGTTTTATTTTCTATGGCAAAATTTGTTTTTTAGAAACTTATTAAGGAATTTA
>NW_022998718.1:0-1200 GCF_900245975.1 Drosophila guanche | reverse complement strand
TCTGCCATAGAAAATAAAACCGACTTTTCCCGAGTTTTTAAAGTCAAAATTTCGAAGAAAAAAAAATCTCACAACAATCAACATTTTTTCATTTCAAAGCTTTTCCGAGACGGTAGGCCAAAACCACAAACAGTTTGGATCCATTTAATAGCAGTATCAATCAACTTTTTAGATAATAAAGGTTTTTTACAACCAAAATTAAGATACTTAAGTTATGTGAAAAAACAAACCGCAACCTATGAAAAATCAAAGTAATCAAAGTTCTTTACAACCAGGTCTAAGATGGTTAAGTTATGTGAAAAAACAAAACGCTACTTCTAAAAAACTTTAAACAAAAAAGTAACAAACTTTGAAAATTTTTAAAAGAAAAGTTCTTCCATAGAAAATAAACCCGACTTTTCCCGAATTTTTAAAGTCAAAATTTTGTAAAAAATACCTCACAAAAATCAACATGTTTGCATTTCAAAGCTTTACCCAGACGGTAGGCCAAAACCACACAGAGTTTGGATCCATATTATAGCAATATCAATCAACTTTTCAGATAATCAAAGTTTTTTACAACCAAAATTAAGATACTTAAGTTATGTAAAAAAACAAAACGCAACCTCTGAAAAAACCTTAAACTTAAAATTACTTTCTTAATAAGTTCTTAAGTTTCTACTTCCGTACTTCTAAAAAAGTTCCGCTACTTCTAAAAAACTTTAAACAAAAAAGTAACAAACTTTGAAAATTTTTAAAAGAAAAGTTCTTCCATAGAAAATAAACCCGACTTTTCCCGAATTTTTAAAGTCAAAATTTTGTAAAAAATACCTCACAAAAATCAACATGTTTGCATTTCAAAGCTTTACCCAGACGGTAAGCCAAAACCACACAGAGTTTGGATCCATATTATAGCAATATCAATCAACTTTTCAGATAATCAAAGTTTTTTACATCCAAAATTAAGATACTTAAGTTATGTGAAAAAACGAACCGCAACCTCTGAAAAAACCTTAAACTACAAATTACAAAATTGCTAGTTCTTAAAAAACAAGTTCTGCCATAGAAAATAAAACCAACTTTTCCCATGTTTTTAAAATCAAAATTTCGAAAAAAAAAAATCTCACAACAATCAACATTTTTGCATTTCAAAGCTTTTCCGAGACCGTAGGTCAAAACCACAAACAGTTTGGATCCATTTAATGGCAGTATCAATCAACT
>NW_022998717.1:0-1201 GCF_900245975.1 Drosophila guanche | reverse complement strand
ATAGCAAAATAAAAAAATATAAAAAAACTGTTTAAGGAATATGGAGAGAAAAAAAATAAAGAACAACAACAAAAATGAAGAGGAAGAAGAAGAAAAAGAAGAAAAAGAAGGAAAATTAAGAAAATTTTTTCCCTATAAAAAGCTCGAAATATTCAAGAAAGAATCCTCAATCAATTCATTGATTCTTGGAAGGTAAACAACACCAAAAATGGCCTTAAAACAAACTGTCGTAGCATCACTGGCAATTTTGTCCATTCTATCAACAATTGTTGCGTCGTACAATCCAGAGAATTCCCAAGAAAAAGCAAATTCTGAGCTACAATTCACCCATACATCCGACAGAAATATTATCAACGTTTCTGGATTGCTTCGAATAAATCCACTCTTTAAATGTAATGAAACTATACGGGAAAAGATGAAAGCTATCTGTCGATCGCAATGTTCTAATAAAATATTTTCAATACAAGAAAATCAATTATTTCGACGCCAGAGATCACAACAATTCGGTGATAAGTCTGAATTGAATTTGGATCAAAGTCAGAGTAATGATATTAAAAAGCAGCTTCTTTCTTTTGCTGAAGATTGCTGCAAAAATGATATTACCTGTAATTATTCTGATATTAAACAGGAAATCATGTATTCCTGCAATCCGAATGCGCTTTGCCGCTCCCAAGGCAGTATTCACAACGCATAAAATATTTTTCTTTCTTTTTTTCTTTCTTTTTAATTTCAAACAAGAAATCAACTGCTTTTCCTTTTCCTTTCTTTAAAAATTTTTTTATTATTTCATTCTTCACAACGAACGACAAAAAAACAGCATCCAGCAAACGAAACAGCAACAAAAACGATAAAAACAACAACAACTACAACAACAACAACAATCAAAATGTCACTTTTGAACACAAGCGCTTTCAATTCTTTCTTCTCTCTCTCCCTCTCTCTCTCTCTCTCCTTCTCTCTCTTTTCTTTCTTTTATATACACAAAACAGAGATCATAACAAATAGACAGACAAAAAAAAATTCTGAAAAAAATTCTTTACAGAATTTTCATTTTCTTTTCTATTCTTTTTTCTTTCATTAACTTTTTTTGTCCGAAAAAAAATTGACCCCTAACACACAAAAAAGACATTATAAATCCGGAAAAAAAAACAATGATAACATATCTTTGAACGCACACTGCGCCATCTGTCAGTGACACTTC
>NW_022998716.1:0-1201 GCF_900245975.1 Drosophila guanche | reverse complement strand
TCTTGATCACCACAAATAGCCGAGTCGATTGAGCCCTGTCTGTCCTTCCGTCTGTCCGTCCGTCTTGTTGAGCACCTGAATCTCAGAGACTATAAAAGCTAGAGCTACCAAATTTTGCATCCGGACTTCTGTATGCTCACACTGTTACAAGTGTATTTAAAAAATGTGCCCCGCCCCATTCCGCCCCCGCAAAAGGGCGAAAACCTCCCAAATCTAAAATTTTAAATATAGATGAAAACTAAAAACGCCATTCTGTAGGGAATGGTCATATCTATCAGATAAATACATTGGGATCCGATTGGATCATTATTGTAGCCAGAAAGAAGAAATTAATTAGCAGTGGCTAAACCCACACTGTCCTGCAGCTTTTGTTGTTCTTTTCACATTCTCTCATTCACACTCTGCTTCACTCGGCCTCTGCCTCTGCCGTCCCTCTGCCTCTGCCGACTTTTAACCACCCCCCCCCCTCACTCAGCTTATATTTGTTTTATACCCGGTACTCGAAGAGTAAATAGGGTATATTGTATTTGTGCACAAAGTTAATGTATGTAACACACAGAAGGAATCGTTTCCGACCCCATAAAGTGTATATATTATTGATCACCATCAATAGCCGAGTCGATTGAGCCCTGTCTGTCTGTCCGTCTGTCCGTCTGACCGTCTGTCCGTCCGTCTGTCCGTCCGTCTTGTTGAGCACCTGAATCTCAGAGACTATAAAAGCTAGAGCCACAAAATTTTGCATCCAGACTTCTGTATGCTCACACTGTTACAAGTGTATTTAAAAAATGTGCCCCGCCCCCTTTCGCCCCGCAAAAGGGCGAAAAGCTCCCAAATCTACAATTTTAAAGATAAAAGAAAACTAAGAGCGCCATTCTGTAGGGAATGGCCATATCTATCAGATCACGAAATTGGGATCCGATTGGATCATTATTATAGCCAGAAAGAAGAAATTAATTAGCAGTGGCTAAACCCACACTGTCCTGCAGCTTTTGTTGTTCTTTTCACATTCTCTCATTCACACTCTGCTTCACTCGGTCTCTGCCTCTGCCGACTTTAAACCACCCCCCCCCCCACCCCTGCTAATTAATTAGCAGTGGCTAAACCCACACTGTCCTGCAGCTTTTGTTGTTCTTTTCACATTCTCTCATTCACACTCTGCTTCACTCGGCCTCTGCCTCTGCCGACTTTAAACCACCCCCTC
>NW_022998715.1:0-1201 GCF_900245975.1 Drosophila guanche | reverse complement strand
ACATTCTCTCATTCACACTCTGCTTCGCCCAGTGTGCGGCCTCTGCCTCTACAGTGTGTGGATCATGGGGAGGAGGGTGAGCTAAAGGAGCGTGATGTTATGAGAAGTGTTGTAGATGTAGATGACAGATGAAGAAAAAAAGTAAAATTTCGCGAATAACCGCTAAGGTGCAGATGTAGTACTGAGTGCCGGGTATAAAGGTTGTGACGAGAAAGAAGCGTCTCACACGTCCCTTCTCGTTCTTTTTTTTTTCTATTGCTGGGAGAGATAAAGCTTCCATTGCGAAGCCTCTTTTCCATCTTTAAGGATTGCTTATAGTATGCCTTGAACAAGGACTCACCAGACTGACTAACTTGTCTCTCACTCACTCTAAAAACTGTACAGTTCAATACAGAAATACAATATACAAAGAACAGAGAACAAACTGAAAAAATTGAACGAGAGCCACTGAAAGACATCACCAACGTGCAGACGGAAAAGAAAAGGACCCAAAAGAACACCAAAAATGGGCAACCAGCCCGCAGATGCTTCGAGATATTTAGAGGATCTAACTGATGGGCGGACCAGAGTGAGTGTCAGAGAGGAGCCAGGGAAGTGTCTTTAACAGTTTTGCCGAGTCCAGACAGGAGTCCGAATAGTATTATCATGTTCATGGTTATTTTGGAAATCTGCAGAACTCATACAGAATAGAGAAACACACAAAAGACACAATCTTAAACCGCAAGAAATAAACGACGAATTTAATTTTTATTGGGGTGGGTTGTGTACGTGTCGATCGGACATTGCAATTATTTTTGAATATTTAATATGCATATATGCACATATATATGTATGTATTAACTTGTTAGTAATTTTCTATTTGTTTCGCCTGTTCTTCCATCCTTTACGATTTCTTTTAGGTCTGTCCTTTTTTAACATGCTTTCCTCCTCCCTTTTCCTCCTTTTCGTCATCAGATAACCGTTCCGGAGTGTTCCAGATCCTGACTGTTACTGATAGTGGCGTGTCTCCTTAAAGTACTCGTACGATTTGATATGTTCAAGAGGGTGTTGAGTCTGAGCAACCTGTTTTCCAAATATTCCGTCATAACCTGCCGTTCATCAGCTGTCATAAGTTGCAGCAATACAGAATCGTTGCGTCTGCGTTGAAGGAGAGCCTCATTTAATATGGATATAACTTTGGGGGAGAATTTCGTTATGCTTA
>NW_022998714.1:0-1201 GCF_900245975.1 Drosophila guanche | reverse complement strand
TTTTCGAGACGGTAGGCCAAAACCACTCATAGTTTGGATCCATTTTATAGCAGTATCAATCAACTTTTCAGATAATCAAAGTTTTTTACAACCACAGTTAAGATACTTAAGTTATGTGAAAAAACAAACCGAAACCTCTGAAAAAACCTTAAACTAAAAATTACAAAATTGCTAGTTCTTAAAAAACAAGTTCTGCCATGGAAAATAAACCCAACTTTTCCCGAGTTTTTAAAGTCAAAATTTCGAAAAAAAAAATCTCACAACAATCCACATTTTTGAATTTCAAAGCTTTTCCGAGACGGTAGACCAAAACCACACAGAGTTTGGATCCATTTTATAGCAGAATCAATCAACTTTTCAGATAATCAAAGTTTTTTTGCAACTAGATCTAAGATACTTAAGTTATGAAAAAAAACAAACCGCAAGCTCTAAAAAAACCTTAAACTAAAAATTACTTCCTTAATAAGTTCTTAAAAGAAAAGTTCTTCCATAGAAAATAAACCCGACTTTTCCCGAATTTTTAAAGTAAAAATTTCGAAAACAAAAAAACTCACAACAATAAGCATTTTCGCATTTCAAAGCTTTACCCAGACGGTAGGCCAAAACCACTCATAGTTTGGATCCATTTTATAGCAGTATCAATCAACTTTTCAGATAATCAAAGTTTTTTACAACCACAGTTAAGATACTTAAGTTATGTGAAAAAACAAACCGAAACCTCTGAAAAAACCTTAAACTAAAAATTACAAAATTGCTAGTTCTTAAAAAACAAGTTCTGCCAAAGAAAATAAACCCAACTTTCCCGAGTTTTTAAAGTAAAAATATCGGAAAAAAAAATCTCACATCAATTAACATTTTTGCATTTCAAAGGCTTATCCAGACGGTAGGCCAAAACAACTCAGTTTGGATCCATTTTATAGCAGTATCAATCAACTTTTCAGATAATCAAAATTATTTACAACCAAAATTCAGATTCTTAAGTTATGTGAAAAAACAAAACCGCAACCTCTGAAAAAACCTTAAACAAAAAATTACATCCTTAATAAGTTCCTAAAAAACAAGTTCTGCCATAGAAAATAAACCCGACTTTTCCCGTTTTTAAAGTCAAAATTTCGAGAAAAAAAAATCTCACAAAAATCAACATTTTTGCATTTCAAAGCTTTTCCGAGACGGTAGGCCAAAACCACACAGACTTTGGATC
>NW_022998713.1:0-1202 GCF_900245975.1 Drosophila guanche | reverse complement strand
TTAGTTTTAGGTTTTTTCAGAGGTAGTCATTTGTTTTTTCACATAACTTAAGTATCTTAGATCTGGTTGCAAAAAACTTTGATTATCTATAAATTGATTGATACTGCTAAAAAATTGATCCAAACTGTGTGTGGTTTTGGCCTACCGTCTGGGTAAAGCTTTGAAATGCAAAAATGTTGGTTGTTGTGAGATTTTAATTGTCGAAATATTGACTTTAAGAACTCGGGAACAGTCGGGTTTATTTTCTATGGCAGAACTTTTTTTAGGAACTTATTAAAGATGTAATTTTTAGTTTAAGGTTTTTTTTAGAAGTAGCGGTGTGTTTTTTCACATAACTTAAGTATCTTAGATCTGGTTGCAAAAAACTTTGATTATCTGTAAAATTTATTGATACTGCTATAAAATGGATTCAAACTGTGTGTGGTTTTCGCCTACCGTCTGGGTAAAGCTTTGAAATGCAAAATTGTTGGTTGTTGTGAGATTTTTATTGTCGAAATATTGACTTTAAAAACCCGGGAACATTAGGGTTAATTTTCTATGGCAGAACTGGTTTTTTAAGAAATTATTAAGGATGTAATTTTTAGTTTTAGGTTTTTTCAGAGGTAGTCATTTGTTTTTTCATATAACTTAAGTATCTTAGATCTGGTTGCAAAAAACTTTGATTATCTAAAAATTGATTGATACTGCTAAAAAAATTGATCGAAACTGTGTGTGGTTTTGGCCTACCGTCTGGGTAAAGCTTTGAATTGCAAAAATGTTGGTTTTTGTGAGATTTTTATTGTCGAAATATTGACTTTAAAAGCTCGGGAACAGTCGGGTTAATTTTCTATGGCAGAACTTTTTTTTAGGAACTTATTAAAGATGTAATGTTTAGTTTAAGGTTTTTTTAGAAGTAGCGGTTTGTTTTTTCACATAACTTAAGTATCTTAAATCTGGTTGCAAAAAACTTTGATTATCTGAAAAGTTGATTGATACTGCTACAAAATTGATCCAAACTGTGTGGGGTTTTGGCCTACCGTCTGGGTAAAGCTTTGAAATGCAAAAATGTTGGTTGTTGTGGGGTTTTTTATTGTCGAAATATTGACTTTAAGAACTCGGGAACAGTCGGGTTTATTTTCTATGGCAGAACTTATTTTAGGAACTTATTAAAGATGTAATTTTTAGTTTAAGGTTTTTTCAGAGGTTGCGGTTTGTTTTTCACA
>NW_022998712.1:0-1202 GCF_900245975.1 Drosophila guanche | reverse complement strand
ACCAGTATCAATCAACTTTTCAGATAATCAAAGTTTTTTACAACCAAAATTAAGATACTTAAGTTATGTAAAAAAACAAACCGCAACCTCTGAAAAAACCTTAAACTAAAAATTACATCCTTAATAAATTCCTAAAAAAACAAGTTCTGACATAGAAAATAAAACCGACTTTTCCCAAGTTTTTAAAGTCAAAATTTCGAAAAAAAAAAATTTCACAACAATCAACATTTTTGCATTTTAAAGCTTTACTCAGACGGTAGGCCAAAACCACACAGAGTTTGGATCAATTTTATAGCAGTATCAATCAACTTTTCAGATAATCAAGATTTTTTACAACGAAAATTAAGATACTTAAGTTATGTGAGAAAGCAAACCGCAACCTCTGAAAAAACCTTAAACTAAAAATTACATCCTTAATAAGTTCCTAAAAAACAAGTTTTGCCATAGAAAATAAACCCGACTTTTCCCGAGTTTTTAAAGTCAAAAATTCGTAAAAAATACCTCACAAAAATCAACATTTTTGCATTTCAAAGCTTTTCCGAGACGGAAGGCCAAAACCACACAGACTTTGGATCCATTTTATAGCAGTATCANTAAAAAATACCTCACAAAAATCAACATTTTTGCATTTCAAAGCTTTTCCGAGACGGAAGGCCAAAACCACACAGACTTTGGATCCATTTTATAGCCGTATCAATTAACTTTTCAGATAATCAAAGTTTTTTTTCAACCAGATCTAAGATACTTAAGTTATGTGAAAAAACAAACCGCAACCTCTGAAAAAACCTTAAACTTAAAATTACTTCCTTAATAAGTTCTTAAAAAACAAGTTCTGCCATAGAAAATAAACCCGACTTTTCCTGAGTTTTTAAAGTCAAAAATTCGTAAAAAATACCTCACAAAAATCAACATTTTTGCATTTCAAAGCTTTTCCGAGACGGTACGCCAAAACCACACAGAGTTTGGATCCATTTTATAGCAGTATCAATCAACTTTTCAGATAATCAAAGTTTTTTACAACCAAAATTAAGGTACTTAAGTTATGTGAAAAAACAAACCGCAACCTCTGAAAAAACCTTAAACTAAAAATTACATCCTTAATAAGTTCCTAAAAAAACAAGTTCTGCCATAGAAAATAAAACCGATTTTTCCCGAGTTTTTAAAGTCAAAAATTCGAAAAAAAAAAAATCTCACAACAATCA
>NW_022998711.1:0-1202 GCF_900245975.1 Drosophila guanche | reverse complement strand
GTTGATTGATACTGCTATGAAATGGATCCAAACTCTGTGTGGTTTTGGCCTACCGTCTCGGTTAAGCTTTGAAATGCAAAAATGCTTATTGTTGTGAGATTTTTTTTTCCAAATTTTGACTTTAAAAACTCTAGAAAAGTCGGGTTTATTTTCTATGGCAGAACTTTCTTTTTAAGAACTTATTAAGGAAGTAATTTTTAGTTTAAGGTTATTTTTAGAGGTTGCGGTTTGTTTTTTCTCATAACTTAAGTATTTTTGATCTGGTTGCAAAAAACTTTGATTATTAGAAAAGCCGGGTTTATTTTCTATGGCAGAACTTGTTTTTTAAGAACTAGCAATTTTGTAATTTTTAGTTTAAGGTTTTTTCAGAGGTTCACATAACTTAAGTATCTTAATTTTGGTTGTAAAAAACTTTGATTATCTGAAAAGTTGATTGATACTGCTATAAAATGGATCCGAACTGTTTGCGGTTTTGACCTACCGTCTCGGAAAAGCTTTGAAATGCAAAAACGTTGATTGTTGTGAGATTTTTTGTTTTCGAAATTTTTACTTTAAAAGCTCGGGAAAAGTCGCTTTTATTTTCTATGGCAGATCTTGTTTTTTAGAACTAGCAATTTTGTAATTTTTAGTTTAAGGTTTTTTCAGAGGTTGCGTTTTGTTTTTTCACATAACTTAAGTATCTTAATTTTGGTTGTACAAATCTTTGATTATCTGTAAAGTTGATTGAAACTGCTATAAAATGGATCCAAACTCTGTGTGGTTTTGGCCTACCGTCTGGGTAAAGCTTTGAAATGCAAAAATGTTGATTTTTGTGACGTATTTTTAACGAAATTTTGACTTTTAAAACTCGGAAAGAGTCGGGTTTATTTTCTATGGCAGAACTTTATTTTTAAGAATTTATTAAATGTTCTGGACGTTGATATGCAATGACTGCACCATCAAGTGGCCCATGCGACACCAAGCCAAAGCCTGTTACGCGCGGAACCTATCAGAACGCCCAACGCTCCTCCCGCCCAACCGACCGAGGGGCACTGCCGCATGACGCGCGGCGCGATTAACCGAACCGGTCGCGAGCATGCAGGAAAGATAGATGTTAGGCTAATATTCGAGGAAAATTAGATCTAATCATAACTAGACTAAGCTAAGCAAGCAGAAATTACCAAAATCAGAAACAAGACAAAACTAAAATGAAACTAACTACG
>NW_022998710.1:0-1202 GCF_900245975.1 Drosophila guanche | reverse complement strand
CTTTTCCCGAGTTTTTAAAGTCAAAAATTTGTAAAAAATACCTCACAAAAATCAACATTTTTGCATTTCAAAGCTTTACCCAGACGGTAGGCCAAAACCACACAGAGTTTGGATCCATTTTATAGCAGTATCAATCAACTTTTCAGATAATCAAAGTTTTTTACAACCAAAATTAAGGTACTTAAGTTATGTGAAAAAAAACAAACCGCAACCTCTGAAAAAACTTTAAGCTAAAAATTACATCCTTAATAAGTTCCTAAAAAAAACAAGTTCTGCCATAGAAAATAAAACCGACTTTTCCCAAGTTTTTAAAGTCAAAATTTCGAGAAAAAAATCTCACAAAAATCAACATTTTTGCATTTTAAAGCTTTACCCAGACGGTAGGCCAAAACCACACAGAGTTTGGATCCATTTAATAGCAGTATCCATAAACTTTTCAGAAAATCAAAGTTTTTTGCAACCAGATCTATGATACTTAAGATAAGTTCTTAAAAAACAAGATCTGCCATTAAAAATAAACCCGACTTTTCCCGAGTTTTTAAAGTTACAAATTCGTAAAAAATACCTCACAAAAATCAAAATTTTTGCATTTCAAAGCTTTACCCAGACGGTAGGCCAAAACCACACAGAGTTTGGATCCATTTTATAGCAGTATCAATCAACTTTTCAGATAATCAAAGTTTTTTACAACCAGATCTAAGATACTTAGGTTATGTGAAAAAACAAACCACAACCTCTGAAAAAACCTTAAACTAAAAATTACATACTTAATAAGTTCCTAAAAAAAAAAGTTCTGCCATAGAAAATAAAACCGACTTTTCCCAAGTTTTTAAAGGCAAAATTTCGAGAAAAAAAATCTCACAACAATCAACATTTTTGCATTTTAAAGCTTTACCCAGACGGTATGCCAAAACCACAAACAGTTTGGATGTATTTATAGCAGTATCAATCAACTTTTCAGATAAGCAAAGTTTCTTACAACCAAAATTAAGATACATAAGATATGTGAAAAACAAACCGCAACCTCCGAAAAAACCTTAAACTAAAACGAACCTCCTTAATAAGTTCCTAAAAAAAACAAGTTCTGCCATAGAAAATAAACCCGACTTTTCCCGAGTTTTTAAACTTAAAAATTCGTAAAAAATACCTCACAAAAATAAACATTTTTGCATTTCAAAGCTTTACCCAGACGGTAGGGCAAA
>NW_022998709.1:0-1202 GCF_900245975.1 Drosophila guanche | reverse complement strand
TGATCAGGTTGGTCTGCTTTTGGAATGCTGCGTAGGCGCTTTGTAAGGTCTGTTTTAATTGGGCCTGCGAGCTGGCGTTGCTGCTGTCTAAGTTGTTTAAGGTCGTCTGAAACTGTTGGTTGACTTGTTGGGCGGTCTGTTTGATCTGATGAAGTTGTTGATCGAGGGACGTTTTGGCTGTGGCTTGCAGTTGAATCTGAGTGCCCTGGTAATTCCGGAGTTCGGCTATGGTCTGATTGAGCTGGGTCAATTGTTGGGTTAACGGTTCGTTCTGGTTGCTGGTTGGTTCTTGTTTGGTTTTGTCGGCTTGCCAACTCATTAAAAATCGTCTCCTTTTCATAATCAAGCCCGAGTTTGGTTCCCCGAGACTTGTAATTGGTCCCTAATAGCTGATAGGTGAGATTTTTGCCCCGTTCCCATACTTTAACTGCCTGTTGTTTCAAGTCGTCCTGAAAGGCCTGAAAATCGCGAATCAGGGGGTTCTGCATGGTGTGATCGACGGCTTGGCGGATTTGATCTTTCCAAGTGGGCTGCTGTTTAGCCCGGAGCTTAATTTCGGCCATTGAGCGTTTCTCGTGACGGTTAGGATCGGGCCGGGTGACCATTAAGCCATGTTCCTGGCACACTTGATCCGTGATGTGGACTAAGTGATCGCGATATTGGTGCCAATTACCGTGCATTTTTTGCCCGGTTTCCAGGTTAATCGCGCCAATGACGGCATGGACGTGTAACGAATCGGTATCGGCATGTTCATAAAGGGCCACCTGTTGATTGGGATAGGCTTTGGCATAAACCTCTTTGGCAACGGCTAAAACCGTTGTCTGATCATGAGGATCTTGCGGATTAAATTCCAACGGGCTAAAGGCAATCCGGCTGGCATACGCTTGGGTTTTACCAGGATTGCCATAGACGGCCCGCACTTGTTTAAATTCGCTTTTAGCGTACTGAATATCTAAATTGAGGCCATCTTTTTTGATGGCTCGTTTTTCAGCGTAATTGACTAACCTAGATGCGCTGGTGGAACGTTTTATGTGAGTTGTTGCCATACGCGTTGCACCTCGTTTTGTAAGTCCTTTAATGCTTGGGGGTCGACTTGCCCACCTTGATTAGCATGGTGGGCCAATTGATTAAGATTACCGCCAATTTTAGCTAACTGATGAGTGATGTTCTGGGCATCTTGGGCGGCAATCTTAGGGGCAACT
>NW_022998708.1:0-1202 GCF_900245975.1 Drosophila guanche | reverse complement strand
CATAACAAAGCTTTACCCAGACGGTAGGCCAAAACCACACAGAGTTTGGATCCATTTTATAGCAGTATCAATCAACTTTTCAGATAATCAAAGATTTTTACAACCAAAATTAAGATTTTGAAGAAGAAGAAGAAGAATTAATACTTAAATTATGTGAAAAAACAAACCGAAACCTCTGAAAAAACCTTAAACTAAAAATTACATCATTAATAAGTTCCTAAAAAAACAAGTTCTGCCATAGAAAATAAACCCGACTTTTCCCGAGTTTTTAAAGTCAAAATATGGAAAAAAAAATCTCACAATTATCAACAATTTTGCATTACAAAGCTTTACCCAGACAGTAGGCCAAAACCACACAGAGTTTGGATCCATTTTATAGCAGTATCAATCAACTTTTCAGATAATCAAAGATTTTTACAACCAAAATTAAGATTTTGAAGAAGAAGAAGAAGAATTAATACTTAAATTATGTGAAAGAACAAACCGAAACCTCTGAAAAAACCTTAAACTAAAAATTACATCATTAATAAGTTCATAAAAAAAAACAAGTTCTGCCATAGAAAATATACCCGACTTTTCCCGAGTTTTTAAAATCAAAATTTGGAAAAAAAAAATCTCACAACAATCAACAATTTTGCATTACAAAGCTATACCCAGACGGTACGCCAAAACCACACAGAGTTTGGATCCATGTTATAGAAGTATCAATCAACTTTTTAGATAATCAAAGTTTTTTACAACCAAAATTAAGATACTTAAGTTATGTAAAAATACAAACCGCAGCCTCTGAAAAACCCTTAAACTAAAAATTACAACATTAATAAGTTCCTAAAAAAACAAGTTCTGCCATAGAAAATAAACCCGACTTTTCCCGAGTTTTTAAAGTCAAAATATGGAAAAAAAAAAATTTCACAATTATCAACAATTTTGCATTACAAAGATTTACCCAGACAGTAGGCCAAAATCACACAGAGTTTGGATCCATTTTATAGCAGTATCAATCAACTTTTCAGATAATTAAAGTTTTTTACAACCAAAATTAAGATATTTAAGTTATGTGAAAAAACAAAACGCAACCTCTGAAAAAACCTTAAACTAAAAATTACATCCTTAATAAGTTTCTAAAAAACAAGTTCTGCCATAGAAAATAAACCCGACTTTTTCCGAGTTTTTAAAGTAAGAATATCGAAAAAAAAAATCTC
>NW_022998707.1:0-1202 GCF_900245975.1 Drosophila guanche | reverse complement strand
TTTTTGTGAGGTATTTTGTACGAAATTTTGACTTTAAAAATTCGGAAAGAGTCGGGTTTATTTGCTACGGCAGACCTTGGTTTTTTCAGAATTTTCAAAGTTTGTACTTTTTTGTTTAAGGTTTTTTTAGATGTAGCGGTTTGTTTTTTGACAGAACTTAAGTATCTTAGATCTGGTTAAATAGAACTTTTAATATCTGAAAAGTTGATTGATGCTGCTATGATGTGGATCCAAACTCTGTGTGGTTTTGGCCTACCGTCTCGGAAAAGCTTTGAAATGCAAAAATGTTGATTGTTGTGAGATTTTTTTCTCGAAATTTTGACTTTTAAAACTCGGGTTTTCCCGGGTTTATTTTCTTTGGCAGAACTTGTTTTTTAAGAACTTATTAAAGATGATATTTTTTTGTTTAAGGTTTTTTCAGAGGTAGCGGTTTGTTTTTTCACATAATTTATGTATCTTCATTTTGGTTGTAAAAAACTTTTATTATCTGAAAAGTTGATTGATACTGCTATAAAATGGATCCAAACTCTTTGTGGTTTTGGGCTGCCGTCTGGGGAAAGCTTTGAAAAGCAAAACATTTGATTTTTGTGAGGTATTTTGTACGAAATTTTGACTTTAAAAATTCGGAAAGAGTCGGGTTTAATTGCTACGGCAGAACTTTTTTTTAAGAGATTATTAAGAAAGTAATTTTTAGTTTAAGGTTTTTTCAGAGGTTGCGAGCTGATTTTTCACATAACTTAAGTATCTTAGATCTGGTTGTAAAGAACTGTGATTATCTGAAAAGTTGATTGATGCTGCTATGAAGTGGATCCAAACTGTGTGTGGTTTTGGCCTACCGTATCGGAAATGAAAAAAATATTGATTGTTGTGAGAATTTTTTTCTTCGAAATTTTGACTTTAAAAACTCGGGAAAACTCGGGTTTATTTTCTAAGACTGAAATTTTTTTTTAAGAATTTATTAAGAAAGTAATTTTTTGTTTAAGGTTTTTTCAGAGGTAGCGATTTGTTTTTTCACATAGCTTAGGTAACTTAGATCTGGTTGCAAGAAACTTTGATTATTTGAAAAGTCGATTGATACTGATATAAAATGGATTCAAACTCTGTGTGATTTTGGCCTACCGTCTGGGCAAAGCTTTGAAATGAAAAAACGTTGTTTGTTGTGAGATTTTTTTTCTTCGAAATTTTGTCTTTAAAAACTCGGG
>NW_022998706.1:0-1202 GCF_900245975.1 Drosophila guanche | reverse complement strand
ATACTTATGTTATGAAAAAAAAACAAACCGCAAGCTCTAAAAAAAACCTTAAACTAAAAATTACTTCCTTAATACGTTTTTATAAGAAAAGTTCTTCCATAGAAAATAAACCCGACTTTTCCCGAATTTTTAAAGTAAAAATTTCGAAGAAAAAAAAAATCTCACAACAATCAACATTTTTGCATTTCAAAGCTTTTCCGAGACTGTAGGCCACAACCACAAACAGTTTCGATCCATTTAATAGCAGTATCAATCAACTTTTTAGATAATCAAGGTTTTTTACAACCAAAATTAAGATACTTAAGTTATGTGAAAAAACAAACCACAACATCTGAAAAAACCTTAAACTAGAAATTACAAAATTACTAGTTCTTAAAAAACAAGTTCTGCCTTAGAAAATAAAACCAACTTTTCCCAAGTTTTTAAAGTCAAAATTTCGAAAAAAAAAAATCTCACTTTTCCGAGACGGTAGGCCAAAACCACAAACAGTTTGGATCCATTTAATAGCAGTATCAATCAACTTTTTAGATAATCAAGGTTTTTTACAAACAAAATTAAGATACTTAAGTTATGTGAAAAACCAACCGCAACATCTGAAAAAACCTTAAACTAAAAATTACTTCCTTAATAAGTTCCTAAAAAACAAGTTCTGCCAAAGAAAAAAAAACCCGAGTTTTTAAAGTCAAAATTTCGTACAAAATACCTCACAAAAATCAACATTTTTGCATTTCAAAGCTTTTCCGAGACGGTAGGCCAAAACCACAAAAAGTTTGGATCCATTTAATAGCAGTATCAATCAACTTTTCAGATAATCAAAGTTTTTTACAACCAAAATTAAGATACTTAAGTTATGTGAAAAAACAAACCACAACATCTGAAAAAACCTTAAACTAAAAATTACAAAATTACTAGTTCTTAAAAAACAAGTTCTGCCATAGAAAATAAAACCGACTTTTCACGAGTTTTTAAAGTCAAAATTTCGAAAAAAAAAATCTCACAACAATCAACATTTTTGCATTTCAAAGCTTTTCCGAGACCGTAGGCCAAAACCACAAACAGTTTGGATCCATTTAATAGCAGTATCAATCAACTTTTCAGATAATCAAAGTTTTTTACATCCAAAATTAAGATACTTAAGTTATGTGAAAAAACGAACCGCAACCTCTGAAAAAACTTTAAACTAAAAATTACAAAATTGCTAG
>NW_022998705.1:0-1203 GCF_900245975.1 Drosophila guanche | reverse complement strand
TGCTAGTTCTTAAAAAACAATTTCTGCCATAGAAAACGGTAGAAAATAAACCCGACATTTCCCGAGTTTTTAAAGTTAAAATATCGAGAAAAAAACTCTCACATCAATCAACATTTTTGCATTTCAAATCCTTACCCAGGCGGTAGGCCAAAACCACAAACAGTTTGGATCCATTTAATAGCAGTATCAATCAAATTTTCAGATAATCAAAGCTTTTTACAACCAAAATTAAGATACTTAAGTTATGTGAAAAAAACAAACCACAACCTCTGAAAAAACCTTAAACTAAAAATTACATCCTTAATAAGTTCCTAAAAAACAAGTTCTGCCATAGAAAATAAACCCGACTTTTCCCTAGTTTTTAAAGTAAAAATATCGAAAAAAAAAAAATCTCACATCAATCAACATTTTTGCATTTCAAAGCTTTACCCAGACGGTAGGCCAAAACCACACCGTTTGGATCGATTTTATAGCAGTATCAATCAACTTTTCAGATAATCAAAGTTTTTTACAACCAAAATTAACATACTTAAGTTATGAGAAAAAACAAACCACAACCTCTGAAAAAACCTTAAACTAAAAATTACATCCTTAAGAAGTTCCTAAAAAACAAGTTCTGCCATAGAAAATAAAACCGACTTTTCCCAAATTTTAAAGTCAAAATTTCGAAAAAAAAAATCTCACTTCAATCAACATTTTTGAATTTCAAAGCTTTTCCGAGACGGTGGGCCAAAACCACAAACAGTTTGGATCCATTTAATAGCAGTATCAATCAACTTTTCAGATAATCAAAGTTTTTTATAACCAAAATTAAGATACTTAAGTTATGTGAAAAAACACAACACTGAACAAACCTTAAATCAAAAATTAAAAATTACTAGTTCTTAAGAAACAAGTTCTGCCATAGAAAATAAACCCAACTCTTCCCGAGTTTTTAAAGTCCAAATTTCGTAATAAATACCTCACAAAAATCAACATTTTTGCATTTCAAATCTGTATATTTCCCAGACGGTAAAGCAAAAACACAAAGTGTTTGGAACTAAAACCACAAAGAGTTTGGATCCACTTGATAGCAGTATGAATAAACTTTTCAGATAAACAAAGTTCCATACAACCAGATCTAAGATAACTAGGTTATGTGAAAAAAACAAACCTCAACATCTGAAAAAACATTAAACTAAAAATTACTTCCTTAATAAGTTC
>NW_022998704.1:0-1203 GCF_900245975.1 Drosophila guanche | reverse complement strand
CCCCCCCCCCCCTCACGCAGCTTATATTTGTTTATACCCGGTACTCGAAGAGTAATTAGGGTATATTGTATTTGTGCACAAAGTTAATGTATGTAACACACAGAAGGAATCGTTTCCGACCCCATAAAGTGTATATATTCTTAATCACCATCAATAGCCGAGTCGATTGAGCCCTGTCTGTCGGTCCGTCTGTCCGTCCGTCTGTCCGTCCGTCTTGTTGAGCACCTGAATCTCAGAGACTATAAAAGCTAGAGCCACCAAATTTTGCATCCAGACTTCTGTATGCTCACACTGCTACAAGTGTATTTAAAAAATGTGCCCCGCCCCATCCGCCCCAGCAAAAGGGCGAAAACCTCCCAAATCTACAATTTTAAAGATAGAAGAAATCTAAAAACGCCATTCTGTAAGGAATGCCCCCCCCCCTCACGCAGCTTATATTTGTTTTATACCCGGTACTCGAAGAGTAAATAGGGAATATTGTATTTGTGCACAAAGTTAATGTATGTAACAGACCCCATAAAGTGTATTTATTCTTGATCAGCATCAATAGCCGAGTCGATTAAGCCCTGTCTGTCTGTCCGTCTGTCCGTCCGTCTGTCCGTCCGTCTTGTTGAGCACCTGAATCTCAGAGACTATTAATGCTAGAGCCACCAAATTTTGCATCCAGACTTCTGTATGCTCACACTGTTACAAGTGTATTTAAAAAATGTGCCCCGCCCCATCCGCCCCCGCAAAAGGGCGAAAACCTCCCAAATCTACAATTTTTAAAGATAGAAGAAAACTAAAAACGCCATTCTGTAGGGAATGGTCATATCTATCAGACCAACCCACACTGTCCTGCAGCTTTTGTTGTTCTTTTCACATTCTCTCATTCACACTCTGCTTCACTCGGCCTCTGCCGTCCCTGTGCCTCTGCCGACTTTTAACCCCCCCCCCCCCCCTCACGCAGCTTATATTTGTTTTATACCCGGTACTCGAAGAGTAAATAGGGTATATTGTATTTGTGCACAAAGTTAAACTATGTAACACACAGAAGGAATCGTTTCCGACCCCATAAAGTGTATATATTCTTGATCACCATCAATAGCCGAGTCGATTGAGCCCTGTCTGCCCGTCCGTCTGTCCTTCCGTCTGTCCGTCCGTCTTGTTGAGCACCTGAATCTCAGAGACTATAAAAGCTAGAGTTACCAAATTTTGCATCCA
>NW_022998703.1:0-1203 GCF_900245975.1 Drosophila guanche | reverse complement strand
TTTTTTTTGCATAAACAAGAACATTATTTAATTTTATTTTTTATTATACTTTGCGATTATATTTCTTAAAGTTTTTCAAAAGATATCTATTTATTGTTTAATTTTCGAAAATCGTTTTTTAAAGAAACAATGTTCGTTTTCTTCATATTTTCATGTTTTTTCGTGTTTATTTTATTTCTCAAGTTCTAGTTATTACTTTCTCATTTTGTAAGTTCACGTTCATTCTCGTAGGTTTGTCTTATTTTTTGAAGTGTTTTATAATTCATTTTGACAAATTTTTGAAGCCAGTCAAACAAAAGAAAAGTGTTTCTATCTTTTTAAGCAGTTTTTATTATTTCAACATACCAAATATAACATATAACAAATGTAACTAACATAACCAGTTTAACTTTAACTAACATAATCATAACTTTAACTAACATAATCATAACTTCAACCAACATAATCATAACTATAACTAACATAATCATAACTTTAATGTAAAACTCTTGAAAAAAGAATACTTTTTTAATTGTTTGGCTTCAATCATTTCAATCTATGTTTTATATGATTCTGTATCTGAATCTTTCTCTGTATGTGAAACGCCAAATAATAATAAAAAATATTTCAAATTTGTGATCTTGGATTTTGGATTCATTTTAACAAAAAAGCAAGAAAAAACAAGAACAAAAATCAAACTCGAAATCAAACTCGGAAGCAAACTCGGAAGCATCAATATATACTCAAATCCATGCTTGATTTTCATTTTTAACTCATATATTATTTTTTTTTTTCATTTTAAATTACTTCTACATACTACTTTGACTCCAATATTGTTTGAACAAATTTCAATTGCTTTTCAGTAGCACAAGAACAATAATTATTATCACTTTTCTCAATCCTGATGTTTTTGTTTTATCTATGGATGTTCTTTTTACATTTTTATATCGCTTTTTTGGCTGGCCTTTTTTGAACGAAATTCATAAAGAATTCATACAGTTTTACCCATCAAGTTTATCTAAAAATATTTTTTTCTATTGAAAAACTTGTAATAATTTTTAATAAAATTTAAAAAAATTTAAAACAATTCAAAAATTTTTTCTTTTTTTATATATTTGCGCATTTTGCGCCATCTGATTTTAAAGTTAGCGTAACCCGCTCCTCTCCAGGCCTTTAAGCTCCGCCCACCGTCTGAAATTTTTCAGAGTGAGAGAGAGAGAGAGA
>NW_022998702.1:0-1203 GCF_900245975.1 Drosophila guanche | reverse complement strand
CCGCTTTTAACCCCCCCCCCCCCCCCCCTCACGCAGCTTATATTTGTTTTATACCCGGTACTCGAATAGCCGAGTCGATTGAGCCCTGTCTGTCTGTCCGTCTGTCCGTCCGTCTGTCCGTCCGTCTTGTTAAGCACCTGAATCTCAGAGACTATAAAAGCTAGAGCTACCAAATTTTGCATCCAGACTTCTGTATGCTCACACTGTTACAAGTGTATTTAAAAAATGTGCCCCGCCCCCTTCCGCCCACGCAAAAGTGCGAAAACCTCCCAAATCTACAGTTTTAAGATAAAAGAAAACTAAAAACGCCATTCTGTAGGGAATGGCCATATCTATCAGATCACCACAATTTAAAGATAGAAGAAAACTAAAAACGCCATTCTGTAGGGAATGGCCATATCTATCAGATTACCAAATTGGGATCCGATTGGATCATTATTATAGCCAGAAAGAAGAAATTAATTAGCAGTGCCTAAACCCACACTGTCCTGCAGCTTTTGTTGTTCTTTCAACATTCTCTCATTCACACTCTGCTTCACTCGGCCTCTGCCTCTGCCGTCCCTCTGCCTCTGCCGACTTTAAACCACCCCCCCCTCCCCTCACGCAGCTTATATTTGTTTTATACCCGGTACTCGAAGAGTAAATAGGGTATATTGTATTTGTGCACAAAGTCAATGTATGTAACACACAGAAGGAATCTTTTCCGACCCCATGAAGTGTATATATTCTTGATCACCATCAATAGCCGAGTCGATTGAGTCCTGTCTGTCCGTCTGTCCGTCCGTCTGTCCGTCCGTCTTGTTGAGCACCTGAATCTCAGAGACTATAAAAGCTAGAGCCACTAAATTTTGCATCCAGACTTCTGTATACTCACACTGTTACAAGTGTATTTAAAAAATGTGCCCCGCCCCATTCCGCCCCCGCAAATGGGCGAAAACCTTCCAAATCTACAATTTTAAAGATAGAAGAAAACTAAAAAGGCCATTCTGTAGGGAATGGCCATATCTATCAGATCACCAAATTGGGATCCGATTGGATCATTATTATAGCCAGAAAGAAGAAATTAATTAGCAGTGCCTAAACCCACACTGTCCTGCAGCTTTTGTTGTTCTTTTCACATTCTCTCATTCACACTCTGCTTCACTCGGCCTCTGCCTCTGCCGACTTTAAACCACCCCCTCCCCCCCCCCCCCCCCCCCCCCC
>NW_022998701.1:0-1203 GCF_900245975.1 Drosophila guanche | reverse complement strand
TGTGGATTGTTGTGAGATTTTTTTTCGAAATTTTTACTTTAAAAACTCGGGAGAAGTCGGTTTTATTTTCTATGCCAGAACTTGTTTTTTAAGAACTAGCATTTTTGTAATTTTTAGTTTAAGGTTTTTTCAGAGGTTGCGCTTTGTTTTTTCACATAACTTAAGTATATTAATTTTGGTTGTAAAAAACTTCGATTATTTGAAAAGTTGATTGCTACTGCTATAAAATGAATCCAAACTCCGTGTGCTTTTGGCCTACCGTCTGGGTTAAGCTTTAAAATGCAAAAATGTTGATTGTTGTGAGATTTTTTTTTTTACAAATTTTGACTTTAAAAACTCGGGAAAAGTCGGGTTTATTTTCTATGGCAGAACTTGTTTTTTTAGGAACTTATTAAGGATTTAATTTTTAGTTTAAGGTTTTTGCAGAGGTTGCGGTTTGTGTTTTCCCATAACTTAGGTATCTTAATTTTGGTTGTAAAAAACTTTGATTATCTGAAAAGTTGATTGATACTGCTATAAAATGGATCCAAACTGTGTGTGGTTTTGGCCTACCGTCTCGGAAAAGCTTTGAAATGCAAAAATGTGGACTGTTGTGAGATCTTTTTTTCGAAAATTTTTCTTTAAAAACTCAGGAAAAGTCGGGTTTATTTTCTATGCAAGAACTTGTTTTTTAAGAACTTATTAAGCAAGTTATTGTTAGTTTAAGGTTTTTTAGAGGTTGCGGTTTGTTTTTTCACATAACTTAAGTATCTTAGATGTGGTTGTAAAAAACATTGATTATCTGAAAAGTTGATTGATTCTGTCATAAAATGGATCCAAACTCTGTGTGGTTTTCGCCTACCGTCTGGGTAAAGCTTTAAAATGCAAAAATGTTGATTGTTGTGAGATTTTTTGTACGAAATTTTGACTTTAAAAACTTGGGAAAAGTCGGTTTTATTTTCTATGGCAGAACCTGTTTTTTTAGGAACTTATTAAGGATGTAATTTTTATTTTAAGGTTTTTTCAGAGGTTGCGGTTTGTTTTTTCCCATAACTTAGGTATCTTAATTTTGGTTGTAAAAAACTTTGATTATCTGAAAAGTTGATTGATACTGCTATAAAATGGATCCAAACTCTGAGTGGTTTTGGCCTACCGTCTCGGAAAAGCTTTGAAATGCAAAAATGTTGATTGTTGAGAGATTTTTTGTTTTCGAAATTTTCACTT
>NW_022998700.1:0-1204 GCF_900245975.1 Drosophila guanche | reverse complement strand
CGATTCTGGCAATCTGTTTTGGAATTGAACTTTTAAACTGTGCCATCGACATTGGCACATCTCTTCCAGATCTTGAGCCACCGGTATAGGAACTCTGTCCGCCCTTTTTGTTCGTTTTCTTCGAGCGTAAATGAGTTTTTTTAAAAAATATATTATCAACCATATTGCTTGGCATGTTTGCCTTATCGATGAAGGAAGCTTTTGCATAATCTAAGGCTGTTTGACGGAAGGTCTCACAGTTTCCGAACTTTGCAGCTCGTCGTCTACGACTGCTTCCAATCTTGCCTTTGGACATTAAATTCTTTGCTCTCAAACTTCTTCTTCCTCTTCTACGTCTTCGAGATCTTTTCGTCTGTTTACTAGATCGATTCATACTTTTTAGCCGATTTTGACTGCTGCGACTTATTCCGGAAGCGACATTTGAGGATGCAACTGATGAGCCGGTTTGAGAGTTTGCAAGTGAATTTTGGCCATCTGTACTCTTGTTTCCGCTATTGCTACCGCTGCCACTACCGCTACTATTGTCTTGAATTTTATTTTTAGATTTTTGTCTTATACTCGTTCGAGAAGCTGCCCGGGCGCCAGAAAAACTTTTTGAAACCATTTTTGAGTTTGCCAGCCTTAGCTTTGAATTGTTATTCACTCGATTAAGAGAGGCTGCTTTCATGTTTGGCATGAGACTGTCTTTTGGTTTTCCTTGCAAAAAGCTTGCGCTCGGTGGAACAGGATTAGAACTCAGTTGGGCGGCTTTATTGCCAGGTAATGCTGCAACATTCATTGCCGGTCCGGCCTTATTGGCCTGGGTCAAAGGATTAGCTTTGACATTGGACAGATTTGCCGCTGCAGCATTGTTCATTGGTTTTCCGGCGCTGATCGGTCTAACCATTGCAGTATTTAAGGCTGGTGGTGCTCCAGGAGTCGGTGCAACGCCTTTAGAAGCACCGCTTGGTGCGGCAGCAGCGCCGGCAGCAGGACCAGCCGCAAGACCAGCAGCAGGAGCTGCGGCAGCAGCAGCATTAGAACTAGCGCCAGCAGCAGCGGCAGCAGGAGCACCAGCAGCTGGACGACTACTTAAACTTGAGCTAGCTGCTTTTTGCTGAGCAGCCTGTTGTCTTGCATTAGCCTGTGGATTCGCAAGATTATTACTATTGGGATTACTTTTTTCCATTCCTTTTTTTCTGTTCTATTATTGTCCTATTTTGTT
>NW_022998699.1:0-1204 GCF_900245975.1 Drosophila guanche | reverse complement strand
AAGATACTTAAGTTATGTGAAAAAACCGCAACCTCTGAAAACCCCTTAAACTAAAAATTATAAAATTGATAGTTCTTAAAAAACAAGTTCTGCCATAGAAAACAAAACCGACTTTTCCCGAGTTTTTAAAGACAAAAATTCGTAAAAAATACCTCACAAAAATCAACATATTTGCAATTCAAAGTTTTACCCAGACGGTAGGCCAAAACCACACAGAGTTTGGATCCATTTTATAGCAGTATCAATCAACTTTTCAGATAATCAAAGTTTTTTGCAATCAGATCTAAGATACTTAAGTTATGTGATAAAACCGCAACCTCTGAAAACCCCTTAAACTAAAAATTACAAAATTAATAGTTCTTAAAAAACAAGTTCTGCCATAGAAAACAAAACCGACTTTTCCCGAGTTTTTAAAGACAAAAATTCGTACAAAATACCTCACAAAAATCAACATATTTGCAATTCAAAGCTTTACCCAGACGGTAGGCCAAAACCACACAGAGTTTTGATCCATTTTATAGCAGTATCAATCAACTTTTCAGATAATCAAAGTTTTTTACAACCAAAATTTAGATACTTAAGTTATTTGAGAAAACAAACCGCAACCTCTGAAAAAACCTTAAAGTAAAAATTACTTCCTTTATAAGTTCTTAAAAAACAAGTTCTGCCATAGAAAATAAACCCGACTTTTCCCGAGTTTTTAAAGTCAAAATTTCGAAAACAAAAAATCTCACAACAATCAACATTTTTGCATTTCAAAGCTTTACCCAGACGGTAGGCCAAAACCACACAGAGTTTGGATCCATTTTATAGCAGAATCAATCAACTTATCAGATAATCAAAGTTTTTTGCAATCAGATCTAAGATACTTAAGTTATGTGAAAAAACCGCAACCTCTGAAAACTCCTTAAACTAAAAATTATAAAATTGATAGTTCTTAAAAAACAAGTTCTGCCATAGAAAACAAAACCGACTTTTCCCGAGTTTTTAAAGTCAAAAATTCGTAAAAAATACCTCACAAAAATCAACATATTTGCAATTCAAAGCTTTACCCAGACGGTAGGCCAAAACTACACAGAGTTTGGATCCATTTTATAGCAGTTTCAATCAACTTTTCAGATAATCAAAGTTTTTACAACCAAAATTAAGATACTTAAGATATGTGAAAAAACAAATCGCAACCTCTGAAAACCCCTTAAACTAA
>NW_022998698.1:0-1204 GCF_900245975.1 Drosophila guanche | reverse complement strand
TTTTATAGCAGTATCAATGAACTTTTCAGATAATCAAAGTTTTTTACAACCAGATCTAAGATACTTAAGCTATGTGAAAAAACAAATCGCTACCTCTGAAAAAACCTTAAACTTAAAATTACATCCTTAATAAGTTCTTAAAAAACAATTTCTGAAATAGAAAATAAACCCGACTTTTCCCGAGTTTTTAAAGTCAAAATTTCGACAATAAAAATCTCACAACAATCAACATTTGTGCGTTTCAAAGCTTTACCCAGACGGTAGGGCAAATCCACAGAGAGTTTGGATCCATTTTATAGCAGTATCAATCAACTTTTCAGAAAATCAAAGTTTTTACAACCAAAATTAAAATACTTAAGCTTTGTGATAAAACAAATCGCTACCTCTGAAAAACCCTTAAACTTAAAATTACATTCCTAATAAGTTCTTAAAAAACAATTTCTGAAATAGAAAATAAACCCGACTTTTCCCGAGTTTTTCAAATCAAAATTTCGACAAAAAAAAAAAATCTCACAACAATCAACATTTTTGGATTTCAAAGCTTTACCCAGACGGTAGGACAAAACCACACAGAGTTTGGATCCACTTTATAGCAGTATCAATCAACTTTTCAGCTAATCAAAGTTTTTTGCAACCAGATCTAAGATACTTAAGCTATGTGAAAAAACAAATCGCTACCTCTGAAAAAACCTTAAACTTAAAATTACATCCTTAATAAGTTCTTAAAAAACAAGTTCTGCCATAGAAAATAAGCCCGACTTTTCCCGAGTTTTTAAAGTCAAAATTTCGACAATAAAAATCTCACAACAATCAACATTTGTGCGTTTCAAAGCTTTACCCAGACGGTAGGCCAAAACCACATAGAGTTTGGATTCATTTTATAGCAGTGTCAATCAACTTTTCAGATAATCAAAGTTTTTTGCAACCAGATCTAAGATACTTGAGTTATGTGAAAAAAACAAACCGCAACCTCTGAAAAAAAATTAATCTAAAAATTTCTTCCTTAATAAGTTCTTAAAAAACAAGTTCTGGCATAGAAAATAAACCCGACTTTTCACGAGTTTTTAAAGTCAAAAATTCGTAAAAAATACCTCACAAAAATCAACATTTTTGCATTTCAAAGCTTTACCCAAAACCACACAGAGTTTGGATCCATTTTATAGCAGAATCAATCAACTTTTCAGATAATCAAAGTTTTTTGCAA
>NW_022998697.1:0-1205 GCF_900245975.1 Drosophila guanche | reverse complement strand
TCCTGTCTCTGCCTGTCTCTCAGCCTGTCTCTCCGCCTGCTGTCTCTCTGTCTGTCTCTTTGCCTCCCTCTCTGCCTGTCCCTCTGCTTGCTGTCTTTCTGACTGCATATGTACATAACTACATAATAGTAGTCTGTGTTCTGAAAAAATAAACATTTAAAAAAAATTGAAAAAAAATTTTGTCCGCAACCAACCTTCCGCGTCGACAAGCAAACGTGCACTGAGAATTGGGGCCGACGAGGCCTCCTTATATAGTTTCTTTATGTCTGTGAGTCTCTCTGCCTGCTGTCTCTTCCTGTGCCTCTGTCTGTCTCTTTGCCTCCCTTTCTGCCTGTCCCTCTGCTTGCTGTCTCTCTTCCTGTGTCTCTCTGCCTTCTGTCTCTCTACCTGTCTCTCTGCCTGCTGTCTCTTTGCCTGTCTCTCTGCCTGATTTCTCTCTTCCTCTGCCTCTGTCTGTCTCTTTGCCTCCCTTTCTGCCTGTCCCTCTGCTTGCTGTCTCTCTTCCTGTGTCTCTGTCTGTCTCTTTGCCTGTCTCTCTGCCTCCTGTCTCTCTTCCTGTCTCTCTGCCTGTCCCTCTGCTTGCTGTCTCTATTCCTGTGTCTCTCTGCCTTCTGCCTCTCTTCCTGCCTCTCTACCTTCGTCTCTCTTCCTGTCTCTCTACCTGTCTCTCTACCTGTCTCTCTTCCTGTGTCTCTCTGCCTGCTGTCTCTGTTCCTGTATCTCTGTGAGTCTCTTTTCCTGTCTCTCTTGCTCGCTGCCTTCGTCTCGTCGTTCCGGTCTCTCTGTCTGTCTCTTTGCCTCTCTCTCTGCCTGTCCCTGTGCCTGCTGTCTCTCTTCCTGTATCTTTGTCTGTCTCTTTCCCTGTCTATTTTCCTCTCTCTCTGCCTTCCTCTCTGCCTGTATGTGCCTCCTGTCTCTGCCTGTCTCTCAGCCTGTCTCTCCGCCTGCTGTGTCTCTGTCTGTCTCTTAGCCTCCCTCTCTGCCTGTCCCTCTGCTTGCTGTCTTTCTGACTGCATATGTACATAACTACATAATAGTAGTCTCTGTTCTGAAAAAATAAACATTTAAAAAAAATTGAAAAAAAATTTTGTCCGCAACCAACCTTCCGCGTCGACAAGCAAACGTGCACTGAGAATTGGGGCCGACGAGGCCTCCTTATATAGTTTCTTTATGTCTGTGAGTCTCTCTGCCTGCTGTCTCTCTTC
>NW_022998696.1:0-1205 GCF_900245975.1 Drosophila guanche | reverse complement strand
AAAATGTTGATTTTTGTGAGGTATTTTTTACGAATTTTTGACTTTAAAAACTCGGGAAAAGTCGGGTTTATTTTCTATGCCAGAACTTGTTTTTTAAGAACTTATTAAGGTAGAAATTTTTAGATTAATTTTTTTTCAGAGGTTGCGGTTTGTTTTTTCACATAACATAAGTATCTTAGATCTGGTTGCAAAAAACTTTGATTATCTGAAAAGTTGATTGATTCTGCTATAAAATGGATCCAAATTCTGTGTGGGTTTGGGCTACCGTCTGGGTAAAGCTTTGAAATGCAAAAATGTTGATTGTTGTGTTTTTTTTTGTTTTCGAAATTTTTACTTTAAAAACTCGGGAAAAGTCGGGTTTATTTTCTATGGCAGAACTTGTTTTTTAAGAACTTATTAAGGAAGTAATTTTTAGTTTAAGGGGTTTTCAGAGGTTGCGGTTTGTTTTTTCGCATAACTTAAGTATCTTAATTCTGGTTGTAAAAAACTTTGATTATCTGAAAAGTTGATTGATTCTGCTATAAAATAAATCCAACTGTTTGTGGTTTTATCCTACCGTCTCGTAAAAGCTTTGAAATGCAAAAATGTTGATTGTTGTGAGATTTTTTTTTTTTTAAATCAGTTTTTTCAGAGTTTGCGGTTTGTTTTTTCACATATCTTAAGTATCTTAATTTTGGTTGTAAAAAACTTTGATTATCTGAAAAGTTGATTGATACTGCTATAAAATGGATCCAAATTCTGTGTGGATTTGGCCTACCATCTGGGTAAATCTTTGAAATGCAAAAATGTTTATTTTTGTGAGGTATTTTGTACGAATTTTTGACTTTAAAAACTCGGGAAAAGTCGAGTTTAATTTCTGTGGCAGAACTTGTTTTTTAAGAACTTATTAAGGAAGTAATTTTTAGTTTAAGGTTTTTTCAGAGGTTGCGGTTTGTTTTTTTTACATAACTTAAGTATCTTAGATCTGATTGCAAAAAACTTTGATTATCTGAAAAGTTGATTGATTCTGCTATAAAATCGTTCGTTCTCTTTTGTAGTGACCAGACGTGTTTTTGTTTTGCGCTCCGTATTTTCCTTTATATTTTGAATAAACACCGGGTTTTATTTCGAAATAATTCTTCTATAATTATTGAATAGCTTGCCGCTTTTCTTAACTATCTTAATACGCGAGTGCATGCCTATTACTTTGTTTAAAATTAAAATCG
>NW_022998695.1:0-1205 GCF_900245975.1 Drosophila guanche | reverse complement strand
AAACAAGTTCTGCCATAGAAAATAAAACCGACTTTTCCCAAGTTTTTAAAGTCAAAATTTCGTACAAAATACCTCACAAAAATCAACATTTTTTCATTTTGAAGCTTTACCCAGACGGTAGGCCAAAACCACAAAGAGTTTGGATCCATTTTATAGCAGAATCAATCAACTTTTCTGATAATCAAAGTTTTTTACAACCAAAATTAAGATACTTAAGTTATGTGAAAAAACAAACCGCAACCTCTGAAAAAACCTTAAACCTAAAATTACTTCCTTAATAAGTTCTTAAAAAACAAGTTCTGCAATAGAAAAAAAACCCGAGTTTTTAAAGTCAAAATTTCGTACAAAATACCTCACAAAAATCAACATATTTGCATTTTAAAGCTTTACCCAGACGGTAGGCCGAAACCACACAGAGTTTGGATCCATTTTATAGCAGTATCAATCAACTTTTCAGATAATCAAAGTTTTTTACAACCAAAATTAAGATACTTAAGTTATGTGAAAAAACAAACCGCAACCTCTGAAAAAACCTTAAACTTAAAATTACTTCCTTAATAAGTTCTTAAAAAACAAGTTCTGCCATAGAAAATAAACCCGAGATTTTAAAGTAAAAATTTCGAAAAAAAAAATCTCACATCAATCAACATTTTTGCATTTCAAAGCTTTTCCGAAACAGTAGGCCAAAACCACACAGAGTTTGGATCCATTTTATAGTAGTATCAATCAACTTTTCAGATAATCAAAGTTTTTTGCAACCAGATCTAAGATACTTAAGTTATGTAAAATACAAACCGCAACCTCTGAAAAAAACTTAAACTAAAATTACATTCTTAATAAGTTCCTAAAAAACAAGTTCTGCCATAGAAAATAAACCCGACTTTTCCCGAGTTTTTAAAGTCAAAATTTCGAAAAAAATATATCACATCAATCCACATTTTTGCATTTCAAAGCTTTTCCGAAACAGTAGGCCAAAACCACACAGAGTTTGGATCCATTTTATAGTAGTATCAATCAACTTTTCAGATAATCAAAGTTTTTTGCAACCAGATCTAAGATACTTAAGTTATGTAAAATACAAACCGCAACCTCTGAAAAAAACTTAAACTAAAATTACATCCTTAATAAGTTCCTAAAAAACAAGTTCTGCCATAGAAAATAAACCCGACTTTTCCCGAGTTTTTAAAGTCAAAATTTCGAAAAAA
>NW_022998694.1:0-1205 GCF_900245975.1 Drosophila guanche | reverse complement strand
ACTTGTTTTTTAAGAACTAGTAATTTTGTAATTTTTAGGTTAAAGTTTTTTCAGAGGTTGTGGTTTGTTTTTTTACATAACTTAAGTATCTTAGATCTGGTTGCAAAAAAACTTTGATTATCTGAAAAGTTGATTGATTCTGCTATAAAATGGATCCAAAGTCTGTGTGGTTTTGGCTTACCGTCTCGGAAAAGCTTTGAAATGCAAAAATGTAGATTGTTGTGAGATTTTTTTTTTCGAAATTTTGACTTTGAAAAACTTGGGAAAAGTTGGTTTTATTTTCTATGGCAGAACATGTTTTTTAAGAACTAGCAATTTTGTAATTTTTAGTTTAAGGTTTTTTCAGAGGTTGTGGTTTGTTTTTTCACATAACTTAAGTATCTTAATTTTGGTTGTAAAAAACTTTGATTATTTGAAAAGTTGATTGATACTGCTATTAAATGGATCCAAACTATGAGTGGTTTTGGCCTACCGTCTCGGAAAAGCTTTGAAATGCAAAAATGTGGATTGTTGTGGGATTTTCTTTTTTTAAATTTTGACTTTAAAAACTCGGGAAAGTTGGTTTTATTTTCTATGGCAGAACTTGTTTTTTAAGAACTAGCAATTTTTTAGTTTTTAGTTCAAGGTTTTTTCAGAGGTTGCGGTTCGTTTTTTCACATAACTTAAGTNCATACCGTCTCGGAAAAGCTTTGAAATGCAAAAATGTGGATTGTTGTGGGATTTTCTTTTTTTAAATTTTGACTTTAAAAACTCGGGAAAGTTGGTTTTATTTTCTATGGCAGAACTTGTTTTTTAAGAACTAGCAATTTTTTAGTTTTTAGTTCAAGGTTTTTTCAGAGGTTGCGGTTCGTTTTTTCACATAACTTAAGTATCTTAATTTTGGTTGTAAAAACCCTTGATAATCTGAAAAGTTGATTGATACTGCTATTAAATGGATCCAAACTTTTTGTGGTTTTAGCCTACCGTCTCGGAAAAGCTTTGAAATGCAAAAATGTTGATTTTTGTGAGATTTTTTTTCCTCGAAATTTTGCCTTTAAAAACTCGGGAAAAGTCGGTTTTATTTTCTATGGCAGAACTTGTTTTTTAAGAACTTGTAATTTTGTAATTTTTAGTTTAAGGTTTTTTCAGATGTTGCGGTTGGTTTTTCACATAACTTAAGTATCTTAATTTTGGTTGTAAAAAACTTTGATTATCTGAAAAGTTGA
>NW_022998693.1:0-1205 GCF_900245975.1 Drosophila guanche | reverse complement strand
TTTTCGAAATTTTTACTTTAAAAACTCGGGAAAAGTCGTGTTTATTTTCTATAGCAGAACTTGTTTTTTAAGAACTTATTAAGGAAGTTATTTTAAGTTTACGATTTTTTCAGAGGTTGCGGTTTGTTTTTTTACATAACTTAAGTATCTTAGATCTGGTTGCAAAAAACTTTGATTATCTGAAAAGTTGATTGATTCTGTCATAAAATGGATCCAAACTCTGTGTGGTTTTGGCTTACCGTCTAAATAAAGCTATGAAAAGCAAAAATGTTGATTTTTGTGATGTATTTTGTACGAAATTTTGACTTTGAAAACTCGGGTTTATTTTCTATGGCAGAACTTGTTTTTTAAGAACTTATTAAGGAAGTAATTTTAAGTTAGAGGTTTTTTCAGAGGTTGCGGTTTGTTTTTTCACATAACTTAAGTATCTTAGATCTGGTTGCAAAAAACTTTGATTATCTGAAAAGTTGATTGATACTGCTATAAAATGGATCCAAACTCTGTGTGGTTTTGGCCTACCGTCTGGGTAAAGCTTTAAAATGCAAAAATGCATTTTTTTTTTCCCAAATTTTGACTTTAAGAACTCGGGAAAAGTCGGGTTTATTTTCTATGGCAGAACGTAATTTTTAGGAACTAGCAATTTTGTAATTTTTAGTTTAAGGTTTTTTCAGAGGTTGCGGTTTGTTTTTTCCCATAACTTATGTATCTAAGATCTGGTTGCAAAACACTTTGATTATCAGAAAAGTTGATTGATTCTGTCATAAAATGGATCCAAACTCTGTGTGGTTTTGGCCTACCGTCTGGGAAAAGCTTTGAAATGCAAAAATGTTGATTTTTGTGATGTATTTTGTACGAAATTTTGACTTTAAAAACTCGGGTTTTTTTTCTATGGCAGAACTTATTTTTTAAGAACTTATTAAGGAAGTAGTTTTAATTTTAAGGTTTTTTCAGAGGTTGCGGTTTGTTTTTTCACATAACTTAAGTATCCTAATTTTGGTTGTAAAAAACTTTAATTATCTGAAAAGTTGATTGCTACTGCTATAAAATGGATCTAAACTCTGTGTGGTTTTGGCCTACCGTCTAAGTAAAGCTTTGAAAAGCAAAAATGTTGATTTTTGAGATGTATTTTGTACGAAATTTTGACTTTGAAAACTCGGGTTTATTTTCTATGGCAGAACTTGTTTTTTAAGAACTTATTAAGGAAG
>NW_022998692.1:0-1205 GCF_900245975.1 Drosophila guanche | reverse complement strand
CCATTTTATAGCAGTATCAATCAACTTTTCAGATAATCAAAGTTTTTTGCAACCAGATCTAAGATACTTAAGTTATGTAAAAAAACAAACCGCAACCTCTGAAAAAACCTTAAACTAAAAATTACAAAATTGCTAGTTCCTAAAAACAAGTTCTGCCATAGAAAATAAACCCGACTTTTCCCGAGTTCTTAAAGTCAATATTTCGAAAAAAAAATTTCACAACAATCCACATTTTTGCATTTCAAAGCGTTTCCGAGACGGTAGCCCAAAATCACACAGAGTTTGGATCCTTTTCATAGCAGTATCAATCAACTTTTCAGATAATCAAAGTTTTCTGCAACCAGATCTAAGATACTTAAGTTATGTAAAAAAACAAACCGCAACCTCTGAAAAAACCTTAAACTAAAAATTACAAAATTGCTAGTTCCTAAAAACAAGTTCTGCCATAGAAAATAAACCCGACTTTTCCCGAGTTCTTAAAGTCAAAATTTCGAAAAAAAATCTCACACCAATCCACAATGTGGATTTTTGCATTTCAAAGCGTTTCCGAGACGGTAGCCCAAAATCAAACAGAGTTTGGATCCTTTTTATAGCAGTATCAATCAACTTTTCAGATAATCAAAGTTTTCTGCAACCAGATCTAAGATACTTAAGTTATGTAAAAAAGCAAACCGCAATCTCTGAAAAAACCTTAAACTGAAAATTACAACCTTAATAAGTTCCTAAAAAACAAGTTCTGCCATAGAAAATAAGCCCGACTTTTCCCGAGTTTTTAAAGTAAAAATATCGAAAAAAAAAATCTCACATCAATCAACATTTTTGCATTTCAAAGCTTTACCCAGACGGTAGGCCAAAACCACAAACAGTTTGGATCCATTTTATAGCAGTATCAATCACTTTTCAGATAATCAAAGTTTTTTACAACCAAAATTAAGATACTTAAGTTATGTGAAAAAACAAACCGCAACCCCTGAAAAAACCTTAAACTAAAAATTACAAAATTGCTAGTTCCTAAAAACAAGTTCTGCCATAGAAAATAAACCCGACTTTTCCCGAGTTCTTAAAGTCAAAATTTCGAAAAAAAAATCTCACAACAATCCACATTTTTGCATTTCAAAGCGTTTCCGAGACGGTAGCCCAAAATCACACAGAGTTTGGATCCTTTTTATAGCAGTATCAATCAACTTTTCAGATAATCAAAGTTT
>NW_022998691.1:0-1205 GCF_900245975.1 Drosophila guanche | reverse complement strand
GTCTGGGAAAAGCTTTGAAATGCAAAAATGTTGGTTGTTGTGAGATTTTTATTTTCGAAATATTGACTTTTAAAACTCGGTAACAGTCGGGTTTATTTTCTATGGCAGAACTTTTTTTTAGGAACTTATTAAATATGTAATTTTTATTTTAAGGTTTTTTTAGAAGTAGCGGTTTGTTTTCTCACATAACTTAAGTATCTTAGATCTGGTTGCAAAAAACTTTGATTATCTTAAAGTTGATTGATACGGCTATAAAATGGATCCAAACTCTTTGTGGTTTTGGTCTACCGTCTGGGAAAAGCTTTGAAATGCAAAAATGTTGGTTGTTGTGAGATTTTTATTTTCGAAATATTGACTTTTAAAACTCGGTAACAGTCGGGTTTATTTTCTACGGCAGAACTTTTTTTTAGGAACTTATTAAAGATGTAATTTTTAGTTTAAGGTTTTTTTAGAAGTAGCGGTTTGTTTTTTCACATAACTTAAGTATCTTAGATCTGGTTGCAAAAAACTTTGATTATCTGAAAAGTTGATTGATACTGCTAAAAATTTGATCCAAACTGTGTGTGGTTTTGGCCTACCGCCTGGGTAAAGCTTTGAAATGCAACAATGTTGGTTGTTGTGAGATTTTTATTTTCGAAATATTGACTTTTAAAACTCCGTAACAGTCGGGTTTATTTTCTATGGCAGAACTTTTTTTTAGGAACTTATTAAATATGTAATTTTTATTTTAAGGTTTTTTTAGAAGTAGCGGTTTGTTTTTTCACATAACTTAAGTATCTTAGATCTGGTTGCAAAAAACTTTGATTATCTGAAAAGTTGATTGATACTGCTAACAAATTGATCCAAACTGTGAGTGGTTTTTTCCTACCGTCTGGGTAAAGCTTTGAAATGCAAAAATGTTGGTTGTTCTGAGATTTTTATTGTCGAAATATTGACTTTAATAACTCGGGAACATTAGGGTTTATTTTCTTTTGCAGAACTTTTTTTTAAGAGCTTTGAAAGTTTCTACTTTTTTTGTTTAAGGTTTTTTCAGAGGTTTCGGTTTGTTTTTTCACATAACTTAAGTATCTTAGATCTGGTTGCAAAAAACTTTGATTATCTGAAAAGTTTATTGATACGGCTATAAAATGGATCCAAACTCTTTGTGGTTTTGGTCTACCGTCTGGGAAAAGCTTTGAAATGCAAAAATGTTGGTTGTTGTGAGA
>NW_022998690.1:0-1205 GCF_900245975.1 Drosophila guanche | reverse complement strand
AGTTTAAGGTTCTTTCAGAGGTTGCGGTTTGTTTTTTCACATAACTTAAGAATCTGAATTTTGGTTGTAAAAAGTTGTGATTATCTGAAAAGTTGATTGATACTGCTACAAAGTGGATTCAAACTCTGTGTGGTTTTGGCCTACCGTCTCGGAAAAGCTTTGAAATGCAAAAATGTGGATTGTTGTGAGATTTTTTTTTTCGAAATTTTGACTTTAAAAACTCGGGAAAAGTTGGTTTTATTTTCTATGGCAGAACTTGTTTTTTTAAGAACTAGCAATTTTGTAATTTTTAGTTTAAGGTTTTTTCAGAGGTTGTGGTTTGTTTTTTCACATAACTTAAGTATCTTAATTTTGGTTGTAAAAAACTTTGATTATCTGAAAAATTGATTGATACTGATATAAAATGGATCCAAACTGTTTGTGGTTTTGGCCTACCGTCTCGGAAAGGCTTTGAAATTCAAAAATATTGATTGTTGTGAGATTTTATTTTTCGAAATTTTTACCTTAAAAATTCGTGAAAAGTCGGTTTTATTTTCTATGGCAGAACTTGTTTTTCAGGAACTTATTAAGGAAGTATTTTTTAGTTTAAGGTTTTTTCAGAGGTTGAGGTTTGTTTTTTTCACATAACCTAGTTATCTTAGATCTGGTTGTATGGAACTTTGTTTATCTGAAAAGTTTATTCATACTGCTATCAAGTGGATCCAAACTCTGTGTGGTTTTGGTTCCAAACACTTTGTGTTTTTGCTTTACCGTCTGGGAAATATACAGATTTGAAATGCAAAAATGTTGATTTTTGTGAGGTATTTATTACGAAATTTTGACTTTAAAAACTCGGGAAGAGTTGGGTTTATTTTCTATGGCAGAACTTGTTTTTTATGAACTAGTAATTTTGTAATTTTTAGTTTAAGGTTTGTTCAGTGTTGTGTTTTTTTCACATAACTTAAGTATCTTAATTTTGGTTGTAAAAAACTTTGATTATCTGAAAAGTTGATTGATACTGCTATAAAATGGATCCAAACTGTTTGTGGTTTTGGCCCACCGTCTCGGAAAAGCTTTGAAATGCAAAAATGTTGATTGATGTGAGATTTTTTTTTTTCGAAATTTTTACTTTAAAATTTGGGAAAAGTCGGTTTTATTTTCTATGGCAGAACTTGTTTTTTAAGAACTAGTAACTTTGTAATTTTTGGTTTAAGGTTTTTTCAGAG
>NW_022998689.1:0-1206 GCF_900245975.1 Drosophila guanche | reverse complement strand
GAAAAGTTGATTGATACTGCTATAAAATGGATCCAAACTGTTTGTGGATTTGGCCTACCGCCTGGGTAAGGATTTGAAATGCAAAAATGTTGATTGTTGTGAGATTTTTTGTTTTCGATATTCTTACTTTAAAAACTCGGGAAAAGTCGGGTTTATTTTCTATGGCAGAACTTGTTTTTTAGGAGCTTATTAAGGATGTTATTTTTAGTTTAAAGTTTTTTCAGAGGTTGCGTTTTGTTTTTTCACATAACTTAAATATCTTAATTTTGGTTTTAAAAAACTTTAATTATCTGAAAAGTTGATTGATACTGCTATAAAATGGATCCAAACTCTGAGTGGTTTTGGCCTACCGTCTGGATAAAGCTTTGTAATGCAAAATTGTTAATTGTTGTGAGATTTTTTTTGTTCAAATTTTGACTTTAAAAACTCGGGAAAAGTCGGGTTTATTTTCTATGGCAGAACTTGTTTTTTAAGAACTAGCAATTTTGTAATTTTTAGTTTAAGGTTTTTTCAGAGGTTGCTATTTAATTTTCCACAAACCTTAAGTTAGTCTTAAGTGTGGTTGTAAAAAACTTTGATTATATGAAAAGATGATTGATACTGCTATAAAATGGATCCAAACTGTTTGTGGTTTTGGCCTACCGCCTGGGTAAGGATTTGAAATGCAAAAATGTTGATTGATGTGAGATTTTTTTTCTCGATATTTTAACTTTAAAAACTCGGGAAATGTCGGGTTTATTTTCTACCGTTTTCCATGGCAGAAATTGTTTTTTAAGAACTAGAATTTTGTAATTATTAGTTTAAGGTTTTTTCAGAGGTTGCGAATTGTTTTTTTCACATAACTTAAGTATCTTAATTGTGGTTGTAAAAAGCTTTGATTATCTGAAAAGTTGATTGATACTGCTATAAAATTTATCCAAACTCTGTGTGGTTTTGGCCTACCGTCTGGGTGAAGCTTTGTAATGCAAAATTGTTGATTGTTGTGAGATTTTTTTTCTTCCAAATGCTGACTTTAAAAACTCGGAAAAAGTAGGGTTTATTTTCTATGGCAGAACTTGTTTTTTAAGAACTTATTAAGGAAGTAATTTTAAGTTTCAGGTTTTTTCAGAGGTGGCGGTTTGTTTTTTCACATAACTTAAGTATCATAATTTTGGTTGTAAAAAACTTTGATTATCTGAAAAGTTGATTGATACTGCTATAAAATGG
>NW_022998688.1:0-1206 GCF_900245975.1 Drosophila guanche | reverse complement strand
GGGGGGGGGTTGTTAAAAGTCGGCAGAGGCAGAGAGACGACAGAGGCAGAGGCCGAGTGAAGCAGAGTGTGAATGAGAGAATGTGAAAAGAACAACAAAAGCTGCAGGACAGTGTGGGTTTAGCCACTGCTAATTAATTTCTTCTTTCTGGCTATAATAATGATCCAATCGGATCCCAATTTTGTGATCTGATAGATATGGCCTTTCCCTACAGAATGGCGTTTTTCGTTGTATTCTATCTTTAAAATTGTAGATTTGGGAAGTTTTCGCTCTTTTGCGGGGGCGGAATGGGGCGGGGCACATTTTTTAAATACACTTGTAATAGTGTGAGCATACAGAAGTCTGGATGCAAAATTTGATAGCTCTAGCTTTTATAGTCTCTGAGATTCAGGTGCTCAACAAGACGGACGGACAGACGGACAGACAGACAGGGCTCAATCGACTCGGCTATTGATGGTGATCAAGAATATATACACTTTATGGGGTCGGAAACGATT
Organism: Drosophila guanche; assembly: GCF_900245975.1. Classification (NCBI taxonomy): domain Eukaryota; kingdom Metazoa; phylum Arthropoda; class Insecta; order Diptera; family Drosophilidae; genus Drosophila; species Drosophila guanche. The sequence goes on along the minus strand of NW_022998688.1, from coordinate 709 downwards.
CCTTCTGTGTTTTACATACATTAACTTTGTGCACAAATACAATATACCCTTATTTACTCTTCGAGTACCGGGTATAAAACAAATATAAGCTGCGAGAGGGGGCGGTGGGAGGGGGGGGGTGATTAAAAGTCGGCAGAGCCAGAGGGACGGCAGAGGCAGAGGCCGAGTGAAGCAGAGTGTGAATGAGAGAATGTGAAAAGAACAACTAAAGCTGCAGGACAGTGTGGGTTTAGCCACTGCTAATTAATTTCTTCTTTCTGGCTATAATAATGATCCAATCGGATCCCAATTTTGTGATCTGATAGATATGGCCATTCCCTACAGAATGGCGTTTTTCGTTGTCTTCTATCTTTAAAATTGTAGATTTGGGAAGTTTTCGCTCTTTTGCGGGGGCGGAATGGGGCGGGGCACATTTTTTAAATACACTTGTAATAGTGTGAGCATACAGAAGTCTGGATGCAAAATTTGATAGCTCTAGCTTTTATAGTCTCTGAGGTTCAGGTGCTCAACAAGACGGACGGACAGACGGACAGACAGACAGGGCTCAATTGACTCGGCTATTGATGGTGATCAAGAATATATACACTTTATGGAGTCGGAAACGATTCCTTCTGTGTGTTACATACATTAACTTTGTGCACAAATACAATATACCCTATTTACTCTTCGACTACCGGGTCTAAAACAAATATAAGCTGTGTGAGGGGGG
>NW_022998687.1:0-1206 GCF_900245975.1 Drosophila guanche | reverse complement strand
TAACTTAAGTATCTAAGATCTGGTTGCAAAAAACTTTGATTATCTGAAAAATTGATTGATACTGCTATAAAATGGATCCAAACTCTGTGTGGTTTTGGCCTACCGTCTCGGAAAAGCTTTGAAATGCAAAAATGTGGATTGTTGTAAGATTTTTTTTTTCGAAATTTTTACTTTAAAAACTCGGGAAAAGTCGGGTTTTTTTTCTATGGCAGAACTTGTTTTTTAGGAACTAGCAATTTTGTAATTTTTAGATTGAGGTTTTTCAGAGGTTGCGGTTTGTTTTTTCACATAACTTAAGTATCTTAATTTTGGTTGTAAAAAATCTTGATTATCTGAAAAGTTGATTGATACTGCTATAAAATGGATCCAAACTGTTTGTGGGTTTGACCTACCGTCTCGGAAAAGCTTTGAAATGCAAAAATGTGGATTGTTGTAAGATTTTTTTTTTCGAAATTTTGACTTTAAAAACTCGGGAAAAGTCGGGTTTATTTTCTATGGCAGAACTAGTTTTTTAAGAACTAACAATTTTGTAATTTTTTGTTTTATGTTTTTTAAGAGGTTGCGGTTTGCGGTTTTGCAAAAAAATTTGATTATCTGAAAAATTGATTGATACTGCTATAAAATGGATCCAAACTCTGTGTGGTTTTGGCCTACCGTCTCGGAAAAGCTTTGAAATGCAAAAATGTGGATTGTTGTAAGATTTTTTTTTTCGAAATTTTTACTTTAAAAACTCGGGAAAAGTCGGGTTTATTTTCTATGGCAGAACTTGTTTTTTAGGAACTAGCAATTTTGTTATTTTTAGATTGAGGTTTTTCAGAGGTTGCGGTTTGTTTTTTCACATAACTTAAGTATCTAAGATCTGGTTGCAAAAAACTTTGATTATCTGAAAAGTTTATTAATTCTGCTATAAAATGGATCCAAACTGTGTGTGGTTTTGGCCTACCGTCTGGGTAAAGCTTTGAAATGCAAAAATGTTGATTTTTTGTGAGGTATTTTGTACGAAGTTGTGACTTTAAAATCTCGGGTTTATTTTCTATGGCAGAACTTGTTTTGTAAGAACTTATTAAGGAAGTAATTTTAATTTTAAGGTTTTTTCAGAGGTTGCGGTTTGTTTTTTCACATAACTTAAGTATCTTAATTTTGGTTGTAAAAAATCTTGATTATCTGAAAAGTTGATTGATACTGCTATAAAATGGATCCAAACTG
>NW_022998686.1:0-1206 GCF_900245975.1 Drosophila guanche | reverse complement strand
TACGCAGCTTATATTTGTTTTATACCCGGTACTCGAAGAGTAAATAGGGTATATTGTATTTGTGCACAAAGTTAATGTATGTAACACACAGAAGGAATCGTTTCAGACCCCATAAAGTGTATATATTCTTGATCACCATCAATAGCCGAGTCGATTGAGCCCTGTCTGTCTGTCCGTCTGTCCGTCCGTCTGTCCGTCCGTCTTGGTGAGCACCTGAATCTCAGAGACTATAAAAGCTAGAGCCACCAAATTTTGCATCCAGACTTCTGTATGCTCACACTCTTACAAGTGTATTTAAAAAATGTTCCCCGCCCCCTTCCGCCCCCGCAAAAGAGCGAAAACCTCCCAAATCTACAATTTTAAAGATACAAGATACTTCCGCCCCCGCAAAAGAGCGAAAACCTCCCAAATCTACAATTTTAAAGATACAAGAAAACTAAAAACGCCATTCTGTAGGGAATGGCCATTTCTATCAGATCACCAAATTGGGATCCGATTGGATCATTAGTATAGCCAGAAAGAAGAAATTAAATAGCAGTGGCTAAACCCACACTGTCCTGCAGCTTTTGTTGTTCTTTTCACATTCTCTCATTCACACTCTGCTTCACTCGGCCTCTGCCTCTGCCGACTTTAAACCGCCCCCCCCCCTCCCCCCCGCCACCCTTAGATTTGTTTTATACCCGGTACTCGAAGAGTAAATAGGGTATATTGTATTTGTGACAAAGTTAATGTATGTAACACACAGAAGGAATCGTTTCAGACCCCATAAAGTGTATATATTCTTGATCACCATCAATAGCCGAGTCGATTGAGCACTGTCTGTCTGTCCGTCTGTCCGTCCGTCTTGTTGCGCACCTGAATCTCAGAGACTATAAAAGCTAGAGCCACCAAATTTTGCATCCAGACTTCTGTATGCTCACACTGTTACAAGTGTATTTAAAAAATGTGCCCCGCCCCATTCCGCCCCCGCAAAAGGGCGAAAACCTGCCAAATCTACAATTGTAAAGATAGAAGAAAACTAAAATCGCCATTCTGTAGGGAAGTGGCTAAACCCACACTGTCCTGCAGCTTTTGTTGTTCTTTTCACATTCTCTCATTCACACTCTGCTTCACTCGGCCTCTGCTATTGCCGTCCCTCTGCCTCTGCCGTCCCCCTGCCTCTGCCGACTTTAAACCACCCCCCCCACCCCCTCCCTCACAGCTTAT
>NW_022998685.1:0-1206 GCF_900245975.1 Drosophila guanche | reverse complement strand
TATTTTCTATGGCAGAACTTGTTTTTTAAGAACTAGGTATGTCAGTAATTTTAAGTTTAAGGTTTTTTCAGAGGTTGCGCTTTGTTTTTTCACATAACTTAAGTATCTTAATTTTGGTTGTAAAAAACTTTGATTATCTGAAAAGTTGATTGATAGTGCTATAAAATGGATCCAAACTGTTTGTGGTTTTGGCCTACCGTCTGGGTAAAGCTTTGAAATGCAAAAATGTTGATTGTTGTGAGATTTTTTGTTTTCGAAGTTTTTACTTTAAAAACTCGGGTTTATTTTCTATGGCAGAACTTGTTTTTTAAGAACTTATTAAGGAAGTTATTTTAAGTTTAAGATTTTTTCAGAGGTTGCGGCTTGTTTTTTCACATAATTTAAGTATCTTAGATGTGGTTGTAAAAAACTTTGATTATCTGAAAAGTTGATTGATTCTGTCATAAAATGGATCCACACTCTGTGTGGTTTTGGCCTACCGTCTAAGTAAAGCTTTGAAATGCAAAAATGTTGATTTTTGTGATGTATTTTGTACGAAATTTTGACTTTGAAAACACGGGTTTATTTTCTATGGCAGAAATTGTTTTTTAAGAATTTATTAAGGAAGTTATTTTAAGTTTAAGGTTTTTTCAGAGGTTGCGGTTTGTTTCTTCACATAACTTAAGTATCTTAGATCTCGTTGCAAAAAACTTTGATTATCTGAAAAGGTGATTGATACTGCTATAAAATGGATCCAAACTCTGTGTGATTTTGGCCTACCGTCTGGGTAAAGCTTTGAAATGCAAAAATGTTGATTGTTGTGAGATTTTTTGTTTTCGAAATTTTTACTTTAAAAACTCGGGTTTATTTTCTATGGCAGAACTTGTTTTTTAAGAACTTATTAAGGAAGTTATTTTAAGTTTAAGATTTTTTCAGAGGTTGCGGCTTGTTTTTTCACATAATTTAAGTATCTTAGATGTGGTTGTAAAAAACTTTGATTATCTGAAAAGTTGATTGATACTGCTATAAAATGGATCCAAACTGTTTGTGGTTTTGGCCTACCATCTCGGAAAAGCTTTGAAATGCAAAAATGTTGATTGTTGTGAGATTTTTTGTTCTCGAAATTTTTACTTTAAAAACTCGGGTTTATTTTCTATTGCAGAACTTGTTTTTTAAGAACTTATTAAGGAAGTTATTTTAAGTTTAAGATTTTTTCAGAGGTTGCGG
>NW_022998684.1:0-1207 GCF_900245975.1 Drosophila guanche | reverse complement strand
GAAAAACAAACCGCAACCTCTAAACCTTTTACTAAAAATTACATCCTTAATAAGTTCTTAAAAAACAAGTTCCGCCATAGAAAATAAACCCGACTTTTCCCCAGTTTTTAAAGTAAAAATTTCGTAAAAAATACCTAACAAAAATGAACATTTTAGCATTTTAAAGCTTTACCGAGACGGTAGGCCAAAACCACACACAATTTGGATCCACTTCATAGCAGTATCAATTAACTTTTCAGATAATCAAAGTTCTTTACAACCAGATCCAAGATACTTAAGTTATGTGAAAAAACAAACCCCAACCTCTGAAAAAACCTTAAACTTAAAATTAAATCCTTAATAAGTTCTTAAAAAACAAGTTCTGCCATAGAAAATAAAGCCGAGTTTTCCTTTTCTTTTCCCGAGTTTTTAAAGTCAACCATTCAACAACAAAAAATCTCACAAATATCAACATTTTTGCATTTCAAAGCTTTACCCAGACGGTAGGCCAAAACCACACAGAGTTTGGATCCATTTTATAGCAGAATCAATCAACTTTTCAGATAATCAAAGTTTTTTGTAAACAGATCTAAGACACTTAAGTTATGTGAAAAAAACAAACCCCAACCTCTGAAAAAACCTTAAACTAAAAATTACATCCTTAATAAGTTCTTAAAAAACAAATTCTGCCATAGAAAATAAACCCGACATTTCCCGAGTTTTTAAAGTCAACAATTCGAAAAAAAAAAATCTCACAACAATCAACATTTTTGCATTTCAAAGCTTTACCCAGACGGTAGGCCAAAACCAAACAGAGTTTGGATTCGTTTTATAGCAGTATCAATCATTTTTTCAGATAATCAACGTTTTTTACAACCAGATCTAAGACACTTAAGTTATGTGAAAAAACAAACCGAAACCTCTGAAAAAACATTAAACTAAAAATTACATCCTTAATAAGTTCTTAAAAAACAAGTTTTGCCATAGAAAATAAAACCGACTTTTCCCGAGTTTTTAAAGTCCAAATTAAAAAAAAAAATAAATCTCACAACAATCAACATTTTTGCATTTCGAAGGTATATATTTCCCAGACAGTAAGGAAAAACCACAAATTGTTTGGATTCAGTTTTTATTTGCATCTATCAGATTTTCATACAATCAAAGTTCTTTACAACCAGATCTAAGACACTTAAGTTATGTGAAAAAACAAACCGCAACCTCCGAAAAA
>NW_022998683.1:0-1207 GCF_900245975.1 Drosophila guanche | reverse complement strand
GAAAAAACCTTAAACTAAAAATTACAACCTTAATAAGTTCCTAAAAAACAAGTTCTGCCATAGAAAATAAACCCGACTTTTCCCGAGTTTTTAAAGTCAAAATTTGTAAAAAAAAATCTCACAACAATCAACATTTTTGCATTTTAAAGCTTAACCCAGACGGTAGGCCAAAACCACACGGAGTTTGGATCCATTTTATAGCAGTACAAATCGACTTTTCAGATAATCAATGTGTTTTGCAACCAGATCTTAGATACTTAAGTTATGTAAAAAAACAAACCGCAACCTTTGAAAAAACCTTAAACTAAAAATTACTTACTTACCTAGTTCTTGAAAAACAAGTTCTGCCATAGAAAATAAACCCGAGTTTTTAAAGTCAAAATTTCGTACAATATACCTCACAAAAATCAACTATTTTGCATTTCAAAGCTTTACCCAGACGGTAGGCCAAAACCACACATAGTTTGGATACATTTTATGGCAGAATCAATCAACTTTTCAGATAATCAAAGTTTTTTGCAACCAGATCTAAGATACTTAAGTTATGTGAAAAAACAAACCGAAACCTCTGAAAACACATTAAACCACAAATTACTTCCTTAATAAGTTCTTAAAAAACAAGTTCTGCCATAGAAAATAAAACCGACTTTTCCCAAGTTTTTAAAGTCAAAATTTCGAAAAAAAAATCTCACAACAATCAACTTTTTTGCATTTTAAAGCTTTAGCCAGACGGTAGGCCAAAACCACACAGAGTTTGGATAGCAGTTTTATAGCAGTAGCAATCAACTTTTCAGATAATCAAAGTTTTTTACAACTAAAATTAAGATACTTAAGTTATGTGAAAAAACAAACCGCAACCTCTGAAAAAACCTTAAACTTAAAACTACTTCCTTAATAAGTTCTTAAAAAACAAGTTCTGCAATAGAAAAAAAACCCGACGTTTTAAAGTCAAAATTTCGTACAAAATACCTCACAAAAATCAACATTTTTGCATTTCAAAGCTTTACCCAGACGGTAGGTCAAAACCACACAGAGTTTGGATCCATTTTATAGCAGAATCAATCAACTTTTCTGATAATCAAAGTGTTTTGCAACCAGATCTTAGATACTTAACATATGTGTAAAAACAAACCGCAGCCTCTGAAAAAACCTTAAACTAAAAATTACAAAATTGCTAGTTCCTAAAAAACAAGTTCTGCCATAGAAA
>NW_022998682.1:0-1207 GCF_900245975.1 Drosophila guanche | reverse complement strand
TTCCACCCCCCCCCCCCCCCCCCCCCCCTCACGCAGCTTATATTTGTTTTATACCCGGTACTCGAAGAGTAAATACGGTATATTGTATTTATGAACAAAGTTAATGTATGTAACACACAGAAGGAATAGTTTACGACCCCATAAAGTGTATATATTCTTGATCACCATCAATAGCCGAGTCGATTGAGGCCTGTCTGTCTGTCCGTCCGTCTTGTTGAGCACCTGAATCTCAGACACTATAAAAGCTAGAGCCACCAAATTTTGCATCCAGACTTCTGTATGCTCGCACTGTTACAAGTGTATTTAAAAAATGTGCCCCGCCCCCTTCCGCCCCCGCAAAAGGGCGAAAACCTCCCAAATCTACAATTTTAAAGATAAAAGAAAACTAAAAACTCCATTCTGTAGGGAATGGCCATATCTATCAGATCACCACAATTTAAAGATAGAAAAAAACTAAAAACGCCATTCTGTAGGGAATGGCCATATCTATCAGATCACCAAATTGGGATCCGATTGGATCATTATTATAGCCAGAAAGAAGAAATTAATTAGCAGTGCCTAAACCCACACTGTCCTGCAGCTTTTGTTGTTCTTAACACATTCCCTCATTCACACTCTGCTTCACTCGGCCTCTGCCTCTGCCGTCCCTCTGCCTCTGCCGACCTTAAACCCCCCCCCCCCCCTCACGCAGCTTATATTTGTTTTATACCCGGTACTCGAAGAGTAAATAGGGTATATTGTATTTGTGCACAAAGTTAATGTATGTAACACACAGAAGGAATCGTTTACGACCCCATAAAGTGTATATATTATTGATCCCCATCAATAGCCGAGTCGATTAAGCCCTGTCTGTATTTCCGTCTGTCCGTCCGTCTGTCCGTCTGTCTGTCCGTCTTGTTGAGCACCTGAATCTCAGAGACTATAAAAGCTAGAGCCACCAAATTTTGCATCCGGACTTCTGTAAGCTCACACTGTTACAAGTGTATTTAAAAAATGTGCCCCGCCCCCTCCGCCCCCGCAAAAGGGCGAAAACCTCCCAAATCTACAATTTTAAAGATAAAAGAAAACTAAAAACGCCATTCTATAGGGAATGGCCATATTTATCAGATCAATAAATTGGGATCCGATATGATCATTATTATAGCCAGAAAGAAGAAATTAATTAGCAGTGGCTAAACCCACACTGTCCTGCAGCTTTTGTTGTTCT
>NW_022998681.1:0-1208 GCF_900245975.1 Drosophila guanche | reverse complement strand
GAAAAAACCTTAAACTAAAAATTACATCCGTAATAAGTTCCTAAAAAAAGAGGTTCTGCCATGGAAAATAAAACCGACTTTTCCCAAGTTTTTAAAGTCAAAATTTCGGAAAAAAAATCTCACAACAATCAACATTTTTTGCATTTTAAAGCTTTACCCAGACGGTAGGCCAAAACCACAAACAGTTTGGATCCATTTCATAGCAGTATCAATCAACTTTTTAGATAATCAAAGTTTTTTACAACCAAAATTAAGATACTTAAGTTATGTGAAAAAACAAACCGCAACCTCTGAAAAAACCTTAAACTTAAAATTACTTACTTACCTAGTTCTTAAAAAACAAGTTCTGCCATAGAATATAAACCCGAGTTTTTAAAGTCAACATTTCGTACAATATACCTCACAAAAATCAACTATTTTGCATTTCAAAGCTTTACCCAGACGGTAGGCCAAAACCACATATAGTTTGGATCCATTTTATGGCAGAATCAATCAACTTTTCAGATAATCAAAGTTTTTTGCAACCAGATCTAAGATACTTAAGTTATGTGAAAAAACAAACCGCAACCTCTGAAAACACATTAAACCACAAATTACATCCTTAATAAGTTCTTAAGAAACAAGTTCTGCCATAGAAAATAAACCCGAGTTTTTAAAGTAAAAATTTCGAAAACAAAAAGTCTCACAACACTCAACATTTTTGCATTTCAAAGCTTTTCCGAGATGGTAGGCCAAAACCACAAACAGTTTGGATTCATTTTATATCAGTATCAATCAACTTTTCAGATAATCAAAGTTTTTTGCAACCAGATCTAAGATACTTAAGTTATGTAAAAAAACAAACCGCAACCTCTGAAAAAACCTTAAACTAAAAATTACATCCTTAATACGTTTTTAAAAAACAAGTTCTGGCATAGAAAATAAACCCGACTTTTCCTGAGTTTTTAAAGAAAAATTTTCGAAAAAAAGATCTCACAATAGTCCACATTTTTGCATTTCAAAGCTTTTCCGAGACGGTAGGCCAAAACCACACAGAGTTTGGATCCATTTTATAGCAGTATCAATCAACTTTTCAGATAATCAAAGTTTTTTACAACCAAAATTAAGATACCTAAGTTATGGGAAAAAACAAACCGCAACCTCTGAAAAAACCTTAAACTAAAAATTACATCCTTAATAAGTTCCTAAAAAAACAGGTTCTGCCATAG
>NW_022998680.1:0-1208 GCF_900245975.1 Drosophila guanche | reverse complement strand
TTAATAAAAGAAACACGCAAACACTTCAATATTATTCGTATATAGTAACAACTATACACATATCCAACCAAATAAAGTATCAGACATTGCCATCTAGGTATTTTCCCCATACCATATGTAAGGACAAATTTTAAATTGTTCACCATATGAAATATACCAAGCACGACACCACTCCCTATAGAGGTTTTCTGCCACGGCTTCCGCAAATCGGGTGATTACAATCGAGAGTGCCCCTTAACAGTCATTTGTTCTCGTATTTTAATACAAGAAACACACAAACACTTCAATATTATTCGTATATAGTAACAACTATACACATATCCAACCAAATAAAGTATCAGACATTGCCGGCTAGGTATTTTCCCCATATCATATGAAATATACCAAGCAAGACACCACTCCCTATAAAGGTTTTCTGCGACGTCTTCCGCAAATCTGGTGATTACAATCGAGAGTGCCCCTTAACAGTCAATTGTTCTCGTATTTTAATACAAGAAACACACAAACACTTCAATATTATTCGTATATAGTAACAATTAAATACGTATCAAACCATATAAAGTATCAGACATTGCCATCTAGGTATATTCCCCATATCATATGTAAGGACAAATTTTAAATTCTTCATCATATGAAATATACCAAGCACGACACCACTCCCTATAGAGGTTTTTTGCCACGGCTTCCGCAAATCGGGTGCATTCAATAGGGAGTGCCTCTTAGTAGTCATTTGTTCTCGTATTTTAATACAAGAAACACACAAACACTTCAATATTATTCGTATATAGTAACAACTATACACATATCCAACCAAATAAAGTATCAGACATTGCCGGCTAGGTATTTTCCCCATATCATATGTAAGGACAAATTTTAAATTGTTCATCATATGAAATATACCAAGCACGACAACACTCCCTATAGAGGTTTTTTGCCACGGGTGCCTTCAATAGGGAGTGCCTCTTAGTAGTCATTTGTTCCCGTATTTTAATACAAGAAACACACAAACACTTCAATATTATTCGTATATTATATACATATCAAACCATATAAAGTATCAGACATTGCCATCTAGGTATTTTCCCCATACCATATGTAAGGACAAATTTTAAATTGTTCATCATATGAAATATACCAAGCACGACACCACTTCCTATAGAGGTTTTTTGCCACGGCTTCCGCAAATCAGGTGCCTACAATAGGGAGCG
>NW_022998679.1:0-1208 GCF_900245975.1 Drosophila guanche | reverse complement strand
AAGAACTTATTAAGAAAGTTATTTTAAGATTAAGGTTTTTTCAGAGGTTGCGGTTTGTTTTTTCACATAACTTAAGTATCTTCATTTTGGTTGTAAAAAACTTTGATTGTCTGAAAAGTTGATTGATACTGCTATAAAATGGATCCAAACTCTGTGTGGTTTTGGCCTACCGTCTGGGTAAAGCTTTGAAATGCAAAAATGTTGATTTTTGTGAGGTATTTTGTACGAAATTTTGACTTTAAAAACTCGGGATTTTTTTCTATGGCAGAATTTGTTTTTTAAGGACTTATTAAGGAAGTAGTTGTAAATTTAAGGTGTTTTCAGAGGTTGCGCTTTGTTTTTTCACATAACTTAAGTATCTTAACTTTGGTTGTAATTTTTGGTTTGATTGCTACTGCTATAAAATGGATCCAAACTCCGTGTGGTTTTGGCCTACCGTCTGGGTAAAGCTTTGAAATGCAAAAATGTTGATTGATGTGAGATTTTTTTTTTCGATATTTTTACTTTAAAAACTCGGGAAAAGTCGGGTTTAGTTTCTATGGCAGAACTTGTTTTTTAGGAACTTATTAAGGATGTAATTTTTAGTTGAAGGTTTTTTCAGAGGTTGCGGTTTGTTTTTTCACATAACTTAAGTATCTAAGATCTGGTTGAAAAACACTTTGATTATCAGAAAAGTTGATTGATTCTGCTATAAAATGGATCCAAACTCTGTGTGGTTTTGGCCTACCGTCTGGGTAAAGCTTTGAAATGCAAAAATGTTGATTTTTGTGAGGTATTTTGTACGAAATTTTAACTTTAAAAACTCGGGTTTTTTTCTATGGCAGAACTGGTTTTTTAAGAACTTATTAAGGAAGTTATTTTAAGTTTAAGGTTTTATCAGAGGTTGTGGTTTGTTTTTTCACATAACTTAAGTATCTAAGATCTGGTTGCAAAAAACTTTGATTATCAGAAAGTTGATTGATTCTGCTATAAAATGGATCCAACCTCTGTGTGGTTTTGGCCTACCGTCTGGGTAAAGCTTTGAAATGAAAAAATGTTGATTTTTGTGAGGTATTTTGTTCGAAATTTTGACTTTAAAAACTTGGGAAAAGTCGGTTGTATTTTCTATGGCAGAACTTGTTTTTTAAGAACTTATTAAGGAAGTAATTTTAAGTTTAAGGTTTTATCAGGGGTTGCGGTTTGTTTTTTCACATAACTTAAGTATCTAA
>NW_022998678.1:0-1208 GCF_900245975.1 Drosophila guanche | reverse complement strand
TGCGGTTTGTTTTTTTACATAACTTAAGTATCTTAGATCTGGTTGCAAAAAACTTTGATTATCAGAAAAGTTGATTGATTTTAATATAAAATGGATCCAAACTCTTTGTGGTTTTGGCCTACCGTCTGGGTAAAGCTTCAAAATGCAAAAATGTTGATTTTTGTGAGGTATTTTGTACGAAATTTTGACTTTAAAAACTTGGGAAAAGTCGGTTTTATTTTCTATGGCAGAACTTGTTTTTTAAGAACTTATTAAGGATGTAATTTTTAGTTTAAGGTTTTTTCAGAGGTTGCGGTTTGTTGATTGATTCTGCTATAAAATGGATCCAAACTCTTTGTGGTTTTGGCCTACCGTCTGGGTAAAGCTTCAAAATGCAAAAATGTTGATTTTTGTGAGGTATTTTGTACGAAATTTTGACTTTAAAAACTCGGGTTTATTTTCTAAGGCAGAACTTGTTTTTTAAGAACTTATTAAGGAAGTTATTTTAAGTTTAAGGTGTTTTCAGAGGTCGCGGTGTGTTTTTTCACATAACTTAAGTATCTTAATTTTGGTTGTAAAAAACTTTGATTATCTGAAAAGTTGATTGATACTGCTATAAAATGGATCCAAACTGTTTGTGGTTTTGGCCTACCGTCTGGGTAAAGCTTTGAAATGCAAAAATGTCGATTGTTGTTAGATTTTTTTTCGAAATTTTGACTTTAAAAACTCGGGAGGAGTCGGTTTTATTTTCTATGGCAGAACTTGATTTTTAAGAACTACCATTTTTGTAATTTTTAGTTTAAGGTTTTTTCAGAGGTTGCGGTTTGTTTTTTCACATAACTTAAGTATCTAAGATCTGGTTGCAAAAAACTTTGATTATCAGAAAAGTTGATTGATTATGCTATAAAATGGATCCAAACTGTTTGTGGTTTTGGCCTACCGTCTGGGTAAAGCTTTGAAATGCAAAAATGTCGATTGTTGTTAGATTTTTTTTCGAAATTTTGACTTTAAAAACTCGGGAGGAGTCGGTTTTATTTTCTATGCCAGAACTTGATTTTTAAGAACTACCATTTTTGTAATTTTTAGTTTAAGGTTTTTTCAGAGGTTGCGGTTTGTTTTTTCACATAACTTAAGTATCTAAGATCTGGTTGCAAAAAACTTTGATTATCAGAAAAGTTGATTGATTATGCTATAAAATGGATCCAAACTCTGTGTGATTTTGGCCTACC
>NW_022998677.1:0-1209 GCF_900245975.1 Drosophila guanche | reverse complement strand
TTTTTTTTCGAAATTTTGACTTTAAAAACTCGGGAAAAGTCGGTTTTATTTTCTATGGCAGAACTTGTTTTTTAAGAACTAGTAATTTTGTAATTTTTAGTTTAAGGTTTTTTCAGAGGTTGTGGTTTGTTTTTTCACATAACATAAGTATCTTAATTTTGGTTGTAAAAACCCTTGATTATCTGAAAAGTTGATTGATGCTGCTATTAAATGGATCCAAACTTTTTGTGGTTTTGGTCTACCGTCTGGGTAAAGCTTTGAAATGCAAAAATGTTGGTTTTTGTGAGATTTTTATTGTCGAAATATTGACTTTAAAAACTCGGGAACAGTCCGGTTTATTTTCTATGGCAGAACTTTTTTTTAGGAAATTATTAAAGATGTAATTTTTAATTTAAAGTTTTTTTAGAAGTAGCGGTTTGTTTTTTCACATAACTTAAGTATCTTAGATCTGGTTGCAAAAAACTTTGATTATCTGTAAAGTTGATTGATACTGCTATAAAATGTATCCAAACTGTGTGTGGTTTTGGTCTACCGTCTGGGAAAAGCTTTGATATGCAAAAATGTTGATTTTTGTGAGGTATTTTTTACGAAATTTTGACTTTAAAAACTCGGGAAGAGTCGGGTTATTTTCTATGCAGAACTTCTTTTTAGGAACTTATTAAGGATGTAATTTTTAATTTAAGGTTTTTTAGAAGTAGCGGTTTGTTTTTTTCACACAACTTAAGTATCTTAAATCTGGTTGCAAAAAACTTTGATTATCTGAAAAGTTATTAACACTGCTATAAAATGGATCCAAACTCTGTGTGGTTTTGGCCTACCCTCTGGGTAAACTAGGTAAATTAGGTTTTATTTTCTATGGCAGAACTTTTTTTTAGGAACATATTAAAGATGTCATTTTTAGTTTAAGGGTTTTTTAGAGGTTGCGGTTTGTTTTTTCACATTACTTAAGTATCTCAGATCTGGTTGCAAAAAAACTTTGATTATCTGAAAAGTCTATAAATACTGCTATGAAATGGATCCAAACTCTTTGTGGTTTTGGCCTACCGTCGCGGTTAAGCTTTGTAATGCAAAATTGTTGATTGTTGTGAGATTTTTTTTCCAAATTTTGACTTTAAAAACTCGGGAAAAGTCGGGTTTATTTTCTATGGCAGAACTTGTTTTTTAGGAACTTATTAAGGATGTCATTTTTAGTTTAAGGTTTTTTCAGAG
>NW_022998676.1:0-1209 GCF_900245975.1 Drosophila guanche | reverse complement strand
TTTTTCAGAGGTTGCGGTTCGTTTTTTCACATAACTTAAGTATCTTAATTTTGGTTGTAAAAACCCTTGATTATCTGAAAAGTTGATTGATACTGCTATTAAATGGATCCAAACTTTTTGTGGTTTTGGCCTACGGTCTCGGAAAAACTTTGAAATGCAAAAATGTTGATTTTTGTGAGATTTTTTTTTCTCAAAATTTTGCCTTTAAAAACTCGGGAAAAGTCGGGTTTATTTTCTATGGCAGAACTTGTTTTTTAAGAACTAGTAATTTTGTAATTTTTAGATTAAGGTTTTTTCAGAGGTTGTGTTTTGTTTTTTTACATAACTTAAGTATCTTAATTTTGGTTGTAAAAAACTTTGATTATCTGAAAAGTTGATTGATACTGCTATTAAATGGATCCAAACTGTTTGTGCTTTGAAATGCAAAAATGTTGATTGTTGTGAGATTTTTTTTTTCGAAATTTTGACTTTAAAAACTCGGGAAAAGTCGGTTTTATTTTCTATGGCCGAACTTGTTTTCTAAGAACTAGTAATTTTGTAATTTTTAGTTTAAGGTTTTTTCAGAGGTTGTGTTTTGTTTTTTTACATAACTTAAGTATCTTAATTTAGGTNAGATTTTTTTTTTCGAAATTTTGACTTTAAAAACTCGGGAAAAGTCGGTTTTATTTTCTATGGCAGAACTTGTTTTCTAAGAACTAGTAATTTTGTAATTTTTAGTTTAAGGTTTTTTCAGAGGTTGTGTTTTGTTTTTTTACATAACTTAAGTATCTTAATTTAGGTTGTAAAAAACTTTGATTATCTGAAAAGTTGATTGATACTGCTATTAAATGGATCCAAACTGTTTGTGGTTTTGGCCTACGGTCTCGGAAAAGCTTTGAAATGCAAAAATGTTGATTGTTGTGAGATTTTTTTTTTCGTAATTTTGACTTTAAAAACTCGGGAAAAGTCGGTTTTATTTTCTATGGCAGAACTTGTTTTCTAAGAACTAATAATTTTGTAATTTTTAGTTCAAGGTTTTTTCAGAGGTTGCGGTTCGTTTTTTCACATAACTTAAGTATCTTAATTTTGGTTGTAAAAACCCTTGATTATCTGAAAAGTTGATAGATACTGCTATTAAATGGATCCAAACTTTTTGTGGTTTTAGCCTACCGTCTCGGAAAAGCTTTGAAATGCAAAAATGTTGATTTTTGTGAGATTTTTTTTTTCTCG
>NW_022998675.1:0-1209 GCF_900245975.1 Drosophila guanche | reverse complement strand
ATTTTTCAGATAATGAAAGTTTTTTACCACCAGATCTAAGATACTTAAGTTTTCTGAAAAAGCAAACCGCTACCTCTGAAAAAACCTTAAACAAAAAAGTACAATCTTTCAAAATTCCTAAAAGAAAAGTTCTGCCATAGAAACCCGACAGTTTCCGAGATTTTAAAGTCAAAATTTCGTAAAAAATACCTAACAAAAAGAACATTTTTTTGCATTTCAAAGCTTTACCCAGACGGTAGGCCAAAACCACACACAGTTTGGATCCAATCATAGCAGCATCAATCAACTTTTCAGATAATGAAAGTTTTTTACAACCAGATCTAAGATACTTAAGTTTTGTGAAAACCCAAACCGCTACCTCTAAAAAAAACGTTAAACAAAAAAGACAAATTTTGAAAATTCTTCAAAGAAAAGTTCTTCCATAGCAAATAAACCCGATATTTTCCTAGTTTTTAAAGTTAAAATTTCGTAAAAAAAACTACTTCACAAAAATCAAATTTTTTGGATTTCAAAGCTTTAGCCAGGCGGTAGGCCAAAACCACACACAGTGTGGATCAACTCATAGCAGCAACAATCAACTTTTCAGATAATCAAAGTTTCTTACAACCAGATCTAAGATACTTAAGTTATGTGAAAAAATAAACTGCTACCTCTGAAAAAAACCTTAAACAAAAAAGTACAAACTTTGCAAATTCTTAAAAGAAAAGTTCTGCCATAGAAAATAGACCCGACTTTTTCCGAGATTTTAAAGTCAAAATTTCGTAAAAAATACCTAACAAAAATCAACATTTTTGTATTTTTAAGCTGTATCTTTCCCTGACGGTACGGCAAAACCACAAAGTGTTTGAATCCACTTGAATCTAGTTTTTTTAGAAAATCAAAGTTCTTAACAACCAGATCTAAGATACTTAAGTTATGTGAAAAACCAAACCGCTACCTCTAAAATAACCTTAAAAAAATAGTACAAACTTTCAAAATTCTTAAAAGAAAAGTTCTCCCATAGAAAATAGACCCGACTTTTTCCGAGATTTTAACGTCAAAATTTCGTAAAAAATACCTAACAAAAATCAACATTTTTCTTTTTGAAGCTGTATATATTCCAGACGGTACGGCAAAACCACAAAGTGTTTTAATACACTTGGATATAGGTTTTTTAGATAATTAAAGTTCTTAACAACCAGATCTAAGATACTTAAGTTATGTGAAAAA
>NW_022998674.1:0-1209 GCF_900245975.1 Drosophila guanche | reverse complement strand
TTTTTTATGAACTTGTAATTTTTTAATTTTTAGTTTAAGGTTTTTTCAGATGTTGCGGTTGGTTTTTCACATAACTTAAGTATCTTAATTTTGGTTGTAAAAAGCTTTGATTATCTGAAAAGTTGATTGATTCAGCTATAAAATGGATCCAAACTGTTTGTGGTTTTGGCCTACGGTCTCGGAAAAGCTTTGAAATGCAAAAATGTTGATTGTTGTGAGATTTTTTTTTTCTTCGAAATTTTGACTTTAAAAACTCGGGAAAAGTCGGTTTTATTTTCTATGGCAGAACTTGTTTCTTGGATCCAAACTGTTTGTGGTTTTGGCCTACCGTCTCGGAAAAGCTTTGAAATGCAAAAATGTTGATTGATGTGAGATTTTTTTTTCGATATTTTTACTTTAAAAACTCGGGAAAAGTCGGGTTTATTTTCTATGGCAGAACTTGTTTTTTAGGAACTTATTAAGGATGTAATTTTTAGTTTAAGGTTTTTTCAGAGGTTGCGGTTTGTTTTTTCACATAAGTTAAGAATCTGAATTTTGGTTGTAAAAAATTTTGATTATCTGAAAAGTTGATTGATACTGCTATAAAGTGGATCCAAACTCTGTGTGGTTTTGGCCTACCGTCTGGATAAAGCTTTANTTTTTTTTTCGATATTTTTACTTTAAAAACTCGGGAAAAGTCGGGTTTATTTTCTATGGCAGAACTTGTTTTTTAGGAACTTATTAAGGATGTAATTTTTAGTTTAAGGTTTTTTCAGAGGTTGCGGTTTGTTTTTTCACATAAGTTAAGAATCTGAATTTTGGTTGTAAAAAATTTTGATTATCTGAAAAGTTGATTGATTCTGCTATAAAATGGATCCAAACTGTGTGGTTTTGGCCTTCCGTCTGGGTAAAGCTTTGAAATGCAAAAATGTTGATTGATGTAAGATTTTTTTTTTTTTCGATATTTTTACTTTAAAAACTCGGGAAAAGTTGGGTTTATTTTCTTTGGCAGAACTTGTTTTTTAGGAACTTATTAAGGAAGTTATTTTTAGTTTAAGGTTTTTTCAGATGTTGCGGTTGGTTTTTCACATAACTTAAGTATCTTAATTTTGGTTGTAAAAAACTTTGATTATCTGAAAAGTTGATTGATTCTGCTATAAAATGGATCCAAACTCTGTGTGGTTTTGGCCTACCGTCTCGGAAAAGCTTTGAAATGCAAAAATGTGGATT
>NW_022998673.1:0-1209 GCF_900245975.1 Drosophila guanche | reverse complement strand
GTGGGGGGGGGGGGGGGGGGGGGGGGGGGGGGAGGGGGGGGGGGGGGGGGGGGGGGGGGGGGGGGTGGTTTAAAGTCGGCAGAGGCAGAGGCCGAGTGAAGCAGAGTGTGAATGAGAGAATGTGAAAAGAACAACAAAAGCTGCAGGACAGTGTGGGTTTAGCCACTGCTAATTAATTTCTTCTTTCTGGCTATAATAATGATCCAATCGGATCCCAATTTAGTGATCTGATAGATATGGCCATTCCCTACAGAATGGCGTTTTTAGTTTTCTTCTATTTTTGAAATTGTATATTTGGGAGGTTTTCGCCCTTTTGCGGGGTCGGAAAGGGGCGGGGCACATTTTTTAAATACACTTGTAACAGTGTGAGCATACAGAAGTCTGGATGCAAAATTTGGTGGCTCTAGCTTTTATAGTCTCTGAGATTCAGGTGCTCAACAAGACGGATGAACAGACGGACGGACAGACAGGGCTCAATCGACTCGGCTATTGATGGTGATCAAGAATATATACACTTTGTGGTGTCGGAAACGATTCCTTCTGTGTGTTACATACATTAACTTTGTGCACAAATACAATATACCCTATTTACTCTTCGAGTACCGGGTATAAAACAAATATAAGCTGTGAGAGGGGGGGGGGTGGTTTAAAGTCGGCAGAGGCAAAGGGACGGCAGAGGCAGAGGCCGAGTGAAGCAGAGTGTGAATGAGAGTATGTGAAAAGAACAACAAAAGCTGCAGGACAGTGTGGGTTTAGCCACTGCTAATTAATTTCTTCTTTCTGGCTATAATAATGATCCAATCGGATCCCAATTTGGTCATCTGATAGATATGGCCATTCCCTACAGAATGGCGTTTTTAGTTTTCTTTTATCTTTAAAATTGTTGATTTGTTAGGCTTTCGCCCTTTTGCGGGGGCGGAATGGGGCGGGGCACATTTTTTAAATACACTTGTAACGGTGTGAGCATACAGAAGTCTGGATGCAAAATTTGGTGGCTCTAGCTTTTATAGTCTCTGAGATTCAGGTGCTCAACAAGACGGACGGACAGACGGACGGACGGACAGACGGACAGACAGACAGGGCTCAATCGACTCGGCTATTGATGGTGATCAAGAATATATACACTTTATGGGGTCGGAAACGATTCCTTCTGTGTGTTACATACATTAACTTTGTGCACAAATACAATATACCCTATTTACTCTTCGA
>NW_022998672.1:0-1209 GCF_900245975.1 Drosophila guanche | reverse complement strand
GTGTGGTTTTGGCCTACCGTCTGGGTAAAGCTTTGAAATGCAAAAATGTTGATTGTTGTGAGATTTTTTGTTTTCGAAATTTTTATTTTAAAAACTCGGGAAAAGTCGGGTTTATTTTCTATGCCAGAATTTGTTTTTTTAGGAACTTATTAAGGAGGTAAGTTTTCGTTTAAGGTTTTTTCAGAGGTTACTCTGTGTGGTTTTGGTCTACCGTCTTGGAAAAGCTTTAAAATGCAAAAATGTTGATTGTTGTGAGATTTTTTTTTCGATATTTTTACTTTAAAAATTCGGGAAAAGTCGGATTTATTTTCTATGGCAGAACTTGTTTTTTTAGGAACTTATTAAGGAGGTAAGTTTTAGTTTGATGTTTTTTCAGAGGTTGCGGTTTGTTTTCTCACATAACTTAAGTATCTTAATTTTCGGTGTAAAAAACTTTAATTATCTGAAAAGTTGATTGATACTGCTATAAAATGGATCCAAACTGTGTGGTTTTGGCCTACCGTCTGGGTAAAGCTTTGAAATGCAAAAATGTTGATTGATGTGAGATTTTTTTTTCCCCAAATTTTTACTTTAAAAACTCGGAAAAAGTCGGCTTTATTTTCTATAGCAGAACTTGTTTTTAGGTACTTATTAGGGATGTAATTTTTAGTTTAAGGTTTTTTCAGAGGTTGCGGTTTGTTTTTTTACATAGCTTAAGTATCTTAGATCTGGTTGCAAAAGACTTTGATTATCTGAAAAGTTGATTGATTCTGTCATAAAATGGATCCAAACTCTGTGTGGTTTTGGCCTACCATCTGGGTAAAGCTTTGAAATGCAAAAATGTGGATTTTTGTGATGTATTTTGTACGAAATTTTTACTTTAAAAACTCGTGTTTATTTTCTATGACAGAACTTGTTTTTTAAGAACTAGCAATTTTGTTATTTTTAGTTTAAGGTTTTTTCAGAGGTTGCGGTTTGTTTTTTCACATAACTTAAGTATCTTACATCTGGTTGCAAAAAACTTTGATTACCTGAAAAGTTTATAAATTCTGCTATAAAATGAATCCAAACTTTGTGTGGTTTTGGCCTACCGTCTGGGTAAAGCTTTGAAATGCAAAAATGTTCATTTTTTGTGAGGTATTTTTTTTTTTAATCAGTTTTTTCAGAGGTTGCGGTTTGTTTTTCACATAACTTAAGTAACTTAATTTTGGTTGTAAAAAACTTTGATTA
>NW_022998671.1:0-1209 GCF_900245975.1 Drosophila guanche | reverse complement strand
ATGTTTTTTCAGAGGTTTCCGTTTGTTTTTTCACATAACTTAAGTATCTTACATCTGCTTGCAAAAAACTTTAATTATCTGAAAAGTTTATTGATACTGCTAAAAAATTGATCCAAACTGTGTGTTGTTTTGGCCTATCGCCTGGGTAAAGCTTTGAAATGCAAAAATGTTGGTTGTTGTGAGATTTTTATTGACGAAATATTGACTTTAATAACTCGGGAACATTAGGGTTTATTTTCTATTGCAGAACATTTTTTTAAGAGCTTTCAAAGTTTGTATTTTTTTTGTTTAATGTTTTTTCAGAGGTTTCGGTTTGTTTTTTCACATAACTTAAGTATCTTAGATCTGGTTGCAAAAAACTTTGATTATCTGAAAAGTTTATTGATACGGCTATAAAATGGATCCAAACTCTTTGTGGTTTTGGTCTACCGTCTGGGAAAAGCTTTGAAATGCAAAAATGTAGATTTTTGTGAGGTATTTTTTACGAAATTTTGACTTTAAAAACTCGGGAAGTGTCGGGTTATTTTCTATGGCAGAACTTATTTTTAGGAACTTATTAAAGATGTAATTTTTAATTTAAAGTTTTTTTAGAAGTAGCGGTTTGTTTTTTTCACATAACTTAAGTATCTTAGATCTGGTTGCAAAAAACTTTGATTATCTAAAAGTTGATTGATACTGCTAACAAATTGATCCAAACTGTGTGTGGTTTTGGCCTACCGCCTGGGTAAAGCTTTGAAATGCAAAAATGTTGGTTGTTCTGAGATTTTTATTGTCGAAATATTGACTTTAATAACTCGGGAACATTAGGGTTTATTTTCTATTGCAGAACTTTTTTTTAAGAGCTTTCAAAGTTTGTACCTTTTTTGTTTAATGTTTTTTCAGAGGTTAAGGTTTTTTTTTCACATAACTTAAGTATCTTACATCTGGTTGCAAAAAACTTTAATTATCCGAAAAGTTTATTGATACTGCTAAAAAATTAATCCAAACTGTGTGTGGTTTTGGCCTACCGCCTGGGTAAAGCTTTGAAATGCAAAAATGTTGGTTGTTGTGAGATTTTTATTGACGAAATATTGACTTTAATAACTCGGGAACATTGGGGTTTATTTTCTATTGCAGAACTTTTTTTTAAGAGCTTTCAAAGTTTGTACTTTTTTTGTTTAATGTTTTTTCAGAGGTTTCGGTTTGTTTTTTCACATAACTTAAGTATCT
>NW_022998670.1:0-1210 GCF_900245975.1 Drosophila guanche | reverse complement strand
CGGGTTTATTTTCTATGGCAGAACTTGTTTTTTAAGAACTTATTAAGGAAGTAATTTGTGTTTTAATGTTTTTTCAGAGGTTTAGGTTTGTTTTTTCACATAACTTAAGTATCTTTGATCTGGTTGCAAAAAACTTTGATTATCTGAAAAGTTGATTGATACTGATATAAAATGGATCCAAACTGTTTGTGGTTTTGGCCTACCGTCTGGGTAAAGCTTTGAAATGTAAAAATTTTGATTGATGTGAGATTTTTTTGTTTGATATTTTTACTTTAAAAACTCGGGAAAAGTCGGGTTTATTTTCTATGGCAGAACTTGTTTTTTAGGAATTTATTAAGGTTGTAATTTTAAGTTTAAGGTTTTTTCAGAGATTGCTGTTTGTTTTTTTACATAACTTAAGTATCTTAGATCTGGTTGCAGAAAACTTTGATTATCTGAAAAGTTGATTGATACTGCTATAAAATGGATGGAAACTCTGTGTGATTTTGGGCTACCGTCTCGGAAAAGCTTTGAAATGCAAAAATGTGGATTGTTGTGAGATTTTTTTTTCGAAATTTTGACTTTAAGAACTCGGGAAAAGTCGGGTTTATTTTCTATGGCAGAACTTGTTTTTAGGAACTAGCAATTTTGTTATTTTTAGTTTAAGGTTTTTTCAGAGGTTGCGGTTTGTTTTTTTACATAACCTAAGTATCTTAGATCTGGTTGTAAAAAACTTTGATTATCGGAAAAGTTGATTGATTCTGTCATAAAATGGATCCAAACTCTGTGTGGTTTTGGCCTACCGTCTAAGTAAAGCTTTGAAATGCAAAAATGTGGATTGTTGTGAGATTTTTTTTTTCGAAATTTTGACTTTAAGAACTCGGGAAAAGTCGAAAAGTTTCTATGGCAGAACTTGTTTTTAGGAACTAGCAATTTTGTTATTTTTAGTTTAAGGTTTTTTCAGAGGTTGCGGTTTGTTTTTTTACATAACTTAAGTATCTTAGATCTGGTTGTAAAAAACTTTGATTATCGGAAAAGTTGATTGATACTGCTATAAAATGGATCCAAACTCTGTGTGATTTTGGGCTACCGTCTCGGAAAAGCTTTGAAATGCAAAAATGTGGATTGTTGTGAGATTTTTTTTTCGAAATTTTGACTTTAAGAACTCGGGAAAAGTCGGGTTTATTTTCTATGGCAGAACTTGTTTTTAGGAACTAGCAATTTTGTAATT
>NW_022998669.1:0-1210 GCF_900245975.1 Drosophila guanche | reverse complement strand
TCTTGTTGAGCACCTGAATCTCAGAAACTATAAAAGCTAGAGCTACCAAATGTTGCATCCAGACTTCTGTATGCTCACACTGTTACAAGTGTATTTAAAAAAAGTGCCCCGCCCCATTTCGCCACCGCAAAAGGGCGAAAACCTCCCAAATCTACAATTTTAAAGATAGAAGAAAACTAAAAACGCCATTCTGTAGGGAATGCCCCCCCCACCCCCTCACAGCTTATATTTGTTTTATACCCGGTACTCGAAGAGTAAATAGGGTATATTGTATTTGTGCACAAAGTTAATGTATGTAACACACAGAAGGAATCGTTTCCGACCCCATAAAGTGTATATATTCTTGGTCACCATCAATAGCCGAGTCGATTGAGCCCTGTCCGTCTGTCCGTCCGTCTGTCCGTCCGTCTGCCCGTCCGTCTTGTTGAGCACCTGAATCTCAGAAACTATAAAAGCTAGAGCTACCAAATGTTGCATCCAGACTTCTGTATGCTCACACTGTTACAAGTGTATTTAAAAAAAGTGCCCCGCCCCATTTCGCCACCGCAAAAGGGCGAAAACCTCCCAGATCTAAAATTTTAAAGATAAAAGAAAACTAAAAACGCCATTCTTTAGGGAATGGCCTTATCTATCAGATCACCAAATTGTGATCCGATTGGATCATTAATATAGCCAGAGAGAAGAAATTAATTAGCAGTGGCTAAACCCACACTGTCCTGCAGCTTTTGTTGTTCTTTTCACATTCTCTCATTCACACTCTGCTTTATCCGGCCTCTGCCTCTGCCGTCCCTCTGCCTCTGCCGACTTTTAAGCACCCCCCCCCCCTCACACAGCTTATATTTGTTTTATACCCGGTACTCGAAGAGTAAATAGGGTATATTGTATTTGTGCACAAAGTTAATGTATGTAACACACCGAAGGAATCGTTTCCGACCCCATAAAGTGTATATATTCTTGGTCACCATCAATAGCCGAGTCGATTGAGCCCTGTCCGTCTGCCCGTCCGTCATATTGAGCACCTGAATCTCAGAGACTATAAAAGCTAGAGGTACCAAATTTTGCATCCAGACTTCTGTATGCTCACACTGTTACAAGTGTATTTAAAAAAAGTGCCCCGCCCCATTTCGCCCCCGCAAAAGGGCGAAAACCTCCCAAATCTACAATTTTAAAGATAGAAGAAAACTAAAAACGCCATTCTGTAGGGAATGGT
>NW_022998668.1:0-1210 GCF_900245975.1 Drosophila guanche | reverse complement strand
CAGGACAGTGTGGGTTTAGCCACTGCTAATTAATTTCTTCTTTCTGGCTATAATAATGATCCAATCGGATCCCAATTTATTGATCTGATAGATATGGCCATTCCCTACAGAATGGCGTTTTTAGTTTTCTTCTATCTTTAAAATTGTAGGTTTGGGAGGTTTTCGCCCTTTTGCGGGGGCGGAATGGGGCGGGGCACATTTTTAAAATACACTTGTAACAGTGTGAGCATACAGAAGTCTGGATGCAAAATTTGGTAGCTATAGCTTTTAAAGTCTCTGAGATTCAGGTGCTCAAGAAGACGGACGGACAGACGGACGGACAGACGGACAGACAGACAGGGCTCAATCGACTCGGCTATTGATGGTGATCAAGAATATGTACACTTTATGGGGTCCGAAACGATTCCTTCTGTGTGTTACATACATTAACTTTGTGCACAAATACAATATACCCTATTTACTCTTCGAGTACCGGGTATAAAACAAATATAAGCTGCGTGAGGGAGAGGGGGGTGGTTTAAAGTCGGCAGAGGCAGAGGCCGAGTGAAGCAGAGTGTGAATGAGAGAATGTGAAAAGAATAACAAAAGCTGCAGGACAGTGTGGGTTTAGGCACTGCTAATTAATTTCTTCTTTCTGGCTATAATAATTATCCAATCCATTCCCTACAGAATGGCGTTTTATAATAGTGATCCAATCGGATCCCAATTTATTGATCTGATAGATATGGCCATTCCCTACAGAATGGCGTTTTTAGTTTTCTTCTATATTTAAAATTGTAGATTTGGGAGGTTTTCGCCCTTTTGCGGGGGCGGAATGGGGCGGGGCACATTTTTTAAATACACTTGTAACAGTGTGAGCATACAGAAGTCTGGATGCAAAATTTGGTAGCTATAGCTTTTATAGTCTCTGAGATTCAGGTGCTCAACAAGACAGACGGACAGACGGACGGAGAGACGGACAGACAGACAGGGCTCAATCGACTCGGCTATTGATGGTGATCAAGAATATATACACTTTATGGGGTCGGAAACGATTCCTTCTGTGTGTTACATACATTAACTTTGTGCACAAATACAATATACCCTATTTACTCTTCGAGTACCGGGTATAAAACAAATATAAGCTGGGTGAGGGAGAGGGGGGTGGTTTAAAGTCGGCAGAGGCAGACGCCGAGTGAAGCAAAATGTGAATGAGAGAATGTGAAAAGAA
>NW_022998667.1:0-1210 GCF_900245975.1 Drosophila guanche | reverse complement strand
AGGTTTTTTCAGAGGTCGCGGTTTGTTTTTTCACATAACTTAAGTATCTTAATTTTGGTTGTAAAAAACTTTGATTATCTGAAAAGTTGATTGATACTGCTATAAAATGGATCCAAACTGTTTGTGGTTTTGGCCTAGCGTCTGGGTAAAGCTTTGAAATGCAAAAATGTTGATTTTTGTAAGGTATTTTGTACGTCATTTTGACTTTAAAAGCTCGGGAAAAGTCCGGTTTATTTTCTATGCCAGAACTTGTTTTTAGGAACTTATTAGGGATGTAATTTTTAGTTTAAGGTTTTTTCAGAGGCTGCGGTTTGTTTTTTTACATAACTTAAGTATCTTTGATCTGGTTGCAAAAAACTTTGATTATCTGAAAAGTTGATTGATTCTGTCATAAAATGGATTCAAACTCTGTGTGGTTTTGGCCTATCGTCTGGGTAAAGCTTTGAAATGCAAAAATGTTGATATTTGTGATGTATTTTGTACGAATTTTTGACTTAAAAAACTCCGGTTTATTTTCTATGGCAGAACTTGTTTTTTAAGATCTTATTAAGGAAGTAATTTTAAGTTTAAGGTTTTTTCAGAGGTTGCGGTTTGTTTTTTCACATAACTTAAGTATCTTAATTTTGGTTGTAAAAAACTTTGACTATCTGAAAAGTTGATTGATACTGCTATAAAATGGATCCAAACTGTTTGTGGTTTTGGCCTACCGTCTGGGTAAAGCTATGAAGTGCAAAAATGTTGATTGTTGTGAAATTTTTTGTTTTCGAAATCTTTATTTTACAAACTCGGGAAAAGTCGGGTTTATTTTCTATGCCAGAATTTGTTTTTTAAGAACTTATTAAGAAAGTAATTTTAAGTTTAAGGTTTTTTCAGAGATTGCGGTTTGTTTTTTCACATAACTTAAGTATCTTAGATCTGGTTGCAAAAAACTTTGATGATCTGAAAAGTTGATTGATACTGCTATAAAATGGATCCAAACTCTGTGTGGTTTTGGCCTACCGTCTGAGTAAAGCTTTGAAATGCAAAAATGTTGATTTTTGTGAGATTTTTTTTTTTTTAACCAGTTTTTTCAGAGGTTGCGGTTTGTTTTCTCACATAACTTAAGTATCCTAATTTTGGTTGAAAAAAACTTTGATTATCTGAAAAGTTGATTGATACTGCTATAAAATGGATCCAAACTGTTTTTGGTTTTGGCCTATCGTCTGGGTAA
>NW_022998666.1:0-1211 GCF_900245975.1 Drosophila guanche | reverse complement strand
AAAAAATCTCACATCAATCAACATTTTTGCATTTCAAAGCTTTACCCAGACGGTAGGCCAAAACCACAAACAGTTTGGTTCCATTTTATAGCAGAATCAATCAACTTTTCAGATAATCAAAGTTTTTTGCAACCAGATCTAAGATACTTAAGTTATGTGAAAAAACAAACCGAAACATCTGAAAAAACATTAAAACACAAATTACTTCCTTAATAAGTTCTTAAAAAACAAGTTCTGCCATAGAAAATAAACACGAGTTTTTAAAGTAAAAATTTCGGAAAACAAAAAATCTCACAACAATCAACATTTTTGCATTTCAAAGCTTTTCCGAGATGGTAGGATAAAACCACACAAAGTTTGGATCCATTTTATAGCAGTATCAATCAACTTTTTAGATAATAAAAGTTTTTTGCAACCAGATCTAAAAAACAAGTTCTGCCATAGACTTTTCCCGAGTTTTTAAAGTAAAAATATCGAAAAGAAAAATCTCACATCAATCAACATTTTTGCATTTCAAAGCTTTACCCAGTCGGTAGGCCAAAACCACACAGATTTTGGATCCATTTTATGCAGAATCAATCAACTTTTCTGATAATCAGTGTTTTGCAACCAGATCTTAGATACTTAAGTTATGTGAAAAAACAAACCGCAACCTCTGAAAAAACCTTAAACTAAAAATTAAATCCTTAATAAATCCTAAAAAAACAGGTTCTGCCATAGAAAATAAACCCGAGTTTTCCTGAGTTTTTAAAATCAAAAATTCGAAAAAAAAAATCTCACAACAATCCACATTTTTGCATTTCTAAGCTTTTCCGAGACTTTAGGCCAAAACCACACAGAGTTTGGATCCATTTTATAGAAGTATCAATCAACTATACAGATAATCAAAGTTTTTTTACAACCAAAATTAAGATACTTAAGATATGTGAAAAAACAAACCGCAACCTCTGAAAAAACCTTAAACTAAAAATTACAAAATTGCTAGTTCTTAAAAAACAAGTTCTGCCATAGAAAATAAAACCGAGTTTTTAAAGCCAAAAATTCGTAAATTATACCTCACAAAAATCAACATTTTTGCATTTCAAAGCTTTATCCAGACGGTAGGCCAAAACCACACAGAGTTTGGATCCATTTTATAGCAGAATCAATCAAATTTTCAGATAATCAAAGTTTTTTACAACCAAAATTAAGACACTTAAGTTATGTGAAAA
>NW_022998665.1:0-1211 GCF_900245975.1 Drosophila guanche | reverse complement strand
TTACCATCGCAGCGACGGCAGCGGAAAACTGGGTGGATCGACCAGGATCTGCTATTCTCTGCCTCCTTCAAGTCGGTCACTCCATTCACAATAACCGCAAAGAACAACGCAGAAAGGGACTGGCCGTTGGCGCATTTACCTAAAGTTATGTATGTACGTCTGGATTAGTGACGGAGCTGCTGTTTCGCGGAGTCTGCTTACGTAGAGTCCAAACGTTGTCCAGAATTATTTATGTCTCTGATTAAATATTTCTCGAACTTTCCTTTTTAGAATGTCTCGTTGATTCTGCAGCAATCTGTCAGGTCAGGGATTGGCCATCTATAGATTTTAAGTGAGGGACAAAGGATTTTTGGGCGGGCACTCACAGATCCCAGGTGATGTCCTCGCCATGGCTGAGAATCTCTGCAAATACCTGCTGCACTTCTCGGGCCGTGAGATTCGGTGGTTCAGCCATATTGTTGAATATTTTACATTTTAATTCACTTTAGAATCGCCTCAGCGATATTTGTAAGTATCGATATATCGATAATGAACTGCAATATATTTTCGAACAATACCTACACCTTTTACGCCCATTCTTTTACGTTTTCAAACCAGAACTGTGCGGAGAGTGCAATATGTTTACGAGTGCGTGTGTGTGGTTGCCGGGCCCGAAAGAAAAGGAGAAATAGACAGAAGAAAACAAGGAAAGGCAACGCGGAATGGAAAAATAACACTGTTCGACAAAATCAAACATTTTTTTTCAGCTTCGAAGCAAACCAACTTGTTAGAAGAATTTTTAAATGGGTGTTCTTTTGTAACGGTAGCTCTTTATTTTAGAGGTGGCGCTTCTATTTTTATCATAACTGAATCGAAGCGGAAAAATCTTGTCGAGTAGTGTAATTATTAGTACTCATTAAATGGCTGCCAAAGTCATAAGCGCATTGCCCCTTTTGGTAAATATACATACATCTCATGTATGTACTGAACTACCTACACCTTTTACGCCCATTCTTTTACGTGTTCAAACCAGATCTGTGCGGACGCGAGCCGCGCAAGAATATTGATCGAGGTAAAATTGCACTTTAAACATAAATTCGATCACAGGATTAGCTTACTTCTTTTATATTTTTCTATCTCTAAGCTTTCGTAATTTGGCGTAAGAAACACAAGGAACCGATGGAACCCAAGCGCGAACGGAAGCGGCTGTACCGCGGCTTGGACAATCATGA
>NW_022998664.1:0-1212 GCF_900245975.1 Drosophila guanche | reverse complement strand
AATTACTAGTCCTTAA
This sequence comes from Drosophila guanche, assembly GCF_900245975.1. NCBI lineage: Eukaryota > Metazoa > Arthropoda > Insecta > Diptera > Drosophilidae > Drosophila > Drosophila guanche. The sequence goes on along the minus strand of NW_022998664.1, from coordinate 1,196 downwards.
AAAACAAGTTCTGCCATAGAAAATAAACCCAACTCTTCCCGAGTTTTTAAAGTCTAAATTTCGTAATAAATACCTCACAAAAATCAAAATTTTTGCATTTCAAATCTGTATATTTCCCAGACGGTAAAGCAAAAACACAAAGTGTTTGGAACCAAAACCACACAGTGTTTGGATCCACTTGATAGCAGTATGAATAAACTTTTCAGATAAACAAAGTTCCATACAACCAGATCTAAGATAACTAGGTTATGTGAAAAAAACAAACCACAACCTCTGAAAAAACCTTAAACTAAAAATGACTTCCTTAATAAGTTCCTGAAAAACAAGTTCTGCCATAGAAAATAAAACCGACTTTTCCCAAATTTTAAAGTAAAAATTTCGAAAAAAAAAAATCTCACATCAATCAACATTTTTGCATTTCAAAGCTTTTCCGAGACGGTGGGCCAAAACCACACAGAGTTTGGATCCACTTTATAGAAGTATCAATCAACTTTTCAGATAATCAAAGTTTTTTACAACCAAAATTAAGATACTTATGTTATGTGAAAAAACAAACCACAACCTCTGAAAAAACCTTAAACTAAAAATTACAAAATTGCTAGTTCCTAAAAAAACAAGTTCTGTCATAGAAAATAAAACCAAATTTTCCCGAGTTTTTAAAGTCAAAATTTCGAAAAAAAAAATCTCACAACAATCCACATTTTTGCATTTCAAAGCTTTTCCGAGACGGTAGGCCAAAACCACACAGAGTTTGGATCCACTTTATAGCAGTATCAATCAACTTTTCAGATAATCAAAATTTTTTACAACCAAAATTCAGATTCTTAAGTTATATGAAAAAAAAAAACCGCAACCTCTGAAAAAACCTTAAACTAAAAATTACATCCTTAATAAGTTCCAAAAAAACAAGTTCTGCCATAGAAAATAAACCCGACTTTTCCCGAGTTTTTAAAGTAAAAATATCGAAAAAAAAATCTCACAACAATCAAAAATTTTGCATTACAAAGCTTTACCCAGACTGTAGGCCAAAACCACACAGAGTTTGGATCCATTTTATAGCAGTATCAATCAACTTTTCAGATAATCAAAGTTTTTTACAACCAAAATTAAGATACTTAAGTTATGTGAAAAAACAAACCACAACCTCTGAAAAAACCTTAAACTAAAAATTACAAAGTTACTAGATCTTAAAAAAC
>NW_022998663.1:0-1212 GCF_900245975.1 Drosophila guanche | reverse complement strand
GTCAAAATTTCGAAAAAAAAAAAAAAAAATCTCACATCAATCAACATTTTTGCATTTCAAATCCTTACCCAGGCGGTACGCCAAAACCACACAGAGTTTGGATCCATGTTATAGAAGTATCAATCAACTTTTCAGATAATCAATGATTTGTACAACCAAAATTAAGATACTTAAGTTATGTGAAAAACAAACAGCAACCTCTGAAAAAACCTTAAACTAAAAATGACATCCTTAATAAGTTCCCAAAAAACAAGTTCTGCCATAGAAAATAAACCCGAGTTCTCCCGAGTTTTTAAAGTCAAAATTTGGAAACAAAAATCTCACAACAATCAACAATTTTGCATTACAAAGCTTTACCCAGACGGTAGGCCAAAACAACACAGAGTTTGGATCCATTTTATAGCAGTATCAATCAACTTTTCAGATAATCAAAGATTTGTACAACCAAAAATAAGATACTTAAGTTATGTGAAAAAACAAACCACAACCTCTGAAAAAACCTTAAACTAAAAATTACATCATTAATAAATTCCTAAAAAAACAAGTTCTGCCATAGAAAATAAACCCGACTTTTCCCGAGTTTTTAAAGTCAAATTTTGGAAAAAAAAATCACACAACAATAAGCATTTTTGCATTTCAAAGCTTAACCGAAACGGTAGGCCAAAACCACACAGAGTTTGGATCCATTTTATAGCAGAATCAATCAACTTTTCAGATAATCAAAGTTTTTTACAACCAAAATTAAGATACTTAAGTTATGTGCAAAAACAAACCACAACCTCTGAAAAAACCTTTAACTAAAAATTACATCATTAATAAGTTCCTAAAAAAACAAGATCTGCCATAGAAAATAAACCCGACTTTTCCCGAGTTTTTAAAGTCAAAATTTGGAGAAAAAAAAATCTCACAACAATCAACAATTTTGCATTACAAAGCTTTACCCAGACGGTAGACCAAAACCACACAGAGTTTTGATCCATTTTATAGCAGTATCAATCAACTTTTCAGATAATCAACGTTTTTTTACAACCACAATTAAGAGTTAAGTTATGTGAAAAAACAAAACGCAACCTCTGAAAAAACCTTAAACTAAAAATGACATCCTTAATAAGTTCCTAAAAAACAAGTTCTGCAATAGAAAATAAACCCGACATTTCCCGAGTTTTTAAAGTCAAAATTTGGAAAAAAAAAATCTCACAACAATCAACAATT
>NW_022998662.1:0-1212 GCF_900245975.1 Drosophila guanche | reverse complement strand
TTATGTGAAAAAACAAACCACAACCTCTGAAAAAACCTTAAACTAAAAATTACAAAATTTGCTAGTTCTTAAAAAAACAAGTTCTGCCATAGAAAATAAAACCAACTTTTCCCGAGTTTTTAAAGTCAAAATTTCCTAAAAAAAAATCTCACAACAATCCACAGTTTTGCATTTCAAAGCTTTTCCGAGACGGTAGGCCAAAACCACACAGAGTTTGAATCCACTTTGTAGCAGTATCAATCAACTTTTCAGATAATCTAAATTTTGTACAACCAAAATTCAGATTCTTAACTTATGTGAAAAACCAACCGCAACATCTAAAAAAACCTTAAACTAAAAATTACTTCCTTAATAAGTTCCTAAAAAACAAGTTCTGCCAAAGAAAATAAACCCAACTTTTCCCGAGTTTTTAAAGTAAAAATATCGGAAAAAAAAATCTCACATCAATTAACATTTTTGCATTTCAAAGACTTATCCAGACGGTAGGCCAAAACCACTCAGTTTGGATCCATTTTATAGCAGTATCAATCAACTTTTCAGATAATCAAAGTTTTTTACAAACAAATTTAAGATACTTAAGTTATGTGAAAAAACGAACCACAACCTCTGAAAAAACCTTAAACTAAAAATTACAAAATTGCTAGTTCTTAAAAAAACAAGTTCTGCCATAGAAAATAAAACCAACTTTTCCCAAATTTTAAAGTAAAAATTTCGAAGAAAAAAAAATCTCACATCAATCAACATTTTTGCATTTCAAAGCTTTTCCGAGACGGTGGGCAAAAACCACAAACAGTTTGGATCCATTTAATAGCAGAATCAATAAACTTTTTAGATAATCAAGGTTTTTTACAACCAAAATTAAGATACTTAAATTATGTGAAAAAACAAACCGCAACGTATGAAAATTCAAAGTAATCAAAGTTCTTTACAACCAGGTCTAAGATGGTTAAGTTATGTGAAAAAACAAACCGCTACTTCTAAAAAACCTTAAACAAAAAAGTAACAAACTTTGGAAATTTTTAAAAGAAAAGTTCTTCCATAGAAAATAAACCCGACTTTTCCCGAATTTTTAAAGTCAAAATTTTGTACAAAAAACCTCACAAAAATGAACATTTTTGCATTTTAAAGCTTTACCTAGACGGTAGGCCAAAACCACACAGAGTTTGGATCCATTTTATAGCAGAATCAATCAACTTTTCAGATAATCAAAGT
>NW_022998661.1:0-1212 GCF_900245975.1 Drosophila guanche | reverse complement strand
TGGATCCATTTTTTAGCAGAATCAATCAACTTTTCAGATAATCAAAGTTTTTTGCTACCAGATCAAATTTACTTAAGTTATGAAAAAAAAAACCGCAACCTCTAAAAAAAAACTTTAAACTAAAAATTACTTCCTTAATAAGTTCTTAAAAAAAGTTCTGCCATAGAAAATAAACCCAACTTTTCTAATAATCAAAGTTTTTTGCAACCAGATCAAAAATACTTAAGTTATGAAAAAAAAAACAAACCGCAACCTCTAAAAATAACCTTAAACTACAAATTACTTCCTTAATAAGTTCTTAAAAAAAAAGTTCTGCCATAAAAAATAAACCCGACTTTTCTCGAGTTTTTAAAGTAAAAATTTCGAAAACAAAAAATATCACAACAATAAGCATTTTTGCATTTTAAAGCTTAACCGAGACGGTAGGCCAAAACCACACAGAGTTTGGATCCATTTTATAGCAGTATCAATCAGCTTTTCAGATAATTAAAGTTTTTTACAACCAAAATTAAGATACTTAAATTTTGTGAAAAAACAAAACGCAACCTCTGAAAAAACCTTAAGCTAAAAATGACATCCTTAATAAGTTCCTAAAAAACAAGTTNATCACAACAATAAGCATTTTTGCATTTTAAAGCTTAACCGAGACGGTAGGCCAAAACCACACAGAGTTTGGATCCATTTTATAGCAGTATCAATCAGCTTTTCAGATAATTAAAGTTTTTTACAACCAAAATTAAGATACTTAAATTTTGTGAAAAAACAAAACGCAACCTCTGAAAAAACCTTATGCTAAAAATGACACCCTTAATAAGTTCTTAAAAAAAAAGTTCTGCCATAAAAAATAAACCCGACTTTTCTCGAGTTTTTAAAGTAAAAATTTCGAAAACAAAAAATATCACAACAATAAGCATTTTTGCATTTTAAAGCTTAACCGAGACGGTAGGCCAAAACCACACAGAGTTTGGATCCACTTTATAGCAGTATCAATCAACTTTTCAGATAATCAAAAGTTTTTACAACCAAAATTAAGATACTTAAGTTATGTGAAAAAACGAACCGCAACCTCTAAAAAAACCTTAAACTAAAAATTACTTCCTTAATAAGTTCTTAAAAAAAAGTTCTGCCATAGAAAATAAACCCGACTTTTTTTGAGTTTTTAAAGTAAAAATTTCGAAAACAAAAAATCTCACAACAATAAGGATTTTTTGC
>NW_022998660.1:0-1212 GCF_900245975.1 Drosophila guanche | reverse complement strand
GGGGGGGGGGGGGGGGGGGGGGGGGGGTGGTTAAAAGTCGGCAGAGGCAGAGGGACGGCAGAGGCAGAGGCCGAGTGAAGCAGAGTGTGAATGAGAGAATGTGAAAAGAATAAAAAAAGCTGCAGGACAGTGTGGGTTAAGCCACTGCTAATTAATTTCTTCTTTCTGGCTATAAGAATGATCCAATCGGATCCCAATTTGGTGATCTGATAGATAGGCCATTCCCTACAGAATGGCGTTTTTTGTTTTCTTTTATCTTTAAAATTGTAGATTTGGGAGGTTTTCGCCCTTTTGCGGGGGCGGAAGGGGGCGGGGCACATTTTTTAAATACACTTGTAACATTGTGAGAATACAGAAGTCTGGATGCAAAATTTGGTGGCTCTAGCTTTTATAGTCTCTGAGATTCAGGTTCTCAACAAGACGGACGGACAGACGGACAGACAGACAGGACTCAATCGACTCGGCTATTGATGGTGATCAAGAATATATACACTTTATGGGGTCGGAAACGATTCCTTCTGTGTGTTACATACATTAACTTTGTGCACAAATACAATATACCCTATTTACTCTTCGACTACCGGGTATAAAAGAAATATAAGCTGTGTGAGGGGGGTGGGGGGGGGGTGGCTTAAAGTCGGCAGAGGCAGAGGGACGGCAGAGGCAGAGGCCGAGTGAAGCAGAGTGTGAATGAGAGAATGTGAAAAGAACAACAAAAGCTGCAGGACAGTGTGGGTTTAGCCACTGCTAATTAATTTCTTCTTTCTGGCTATACTAATGATCCAATCGGATCCCAATTTGGTGATCTCATAGATATGGTCATTCCCTACAGAATGGCATTTTTAGTTTTATTTTATCTTTAAAAGTGTAGATTTGGGAGGTTTTCGCCCTTTTGCGGGGGCGGAATGGGGCAAGGCACATTTTTTAAATACATTTGTAATAGTGTGAGCATACAGAAGTCTGGATGCAAAATTTGGTGGCTCTAGCTTTTATAGTCTCTGAGATTCAGGTGCTCAAGAAGACGGACGGACGGACAGACGGACAGACAGACAGGGCTCAATCGACTCGGCTATTGATGGTGATCAATAAAATGTACACTTTATGGGGTCGTAAACGATTCCTTCTGTGTGTTACATACATTAACTTTGTGCACAAATACAATATACCCTATTTACTCTTCAAGTACCGGGTATAAAACAAATATAAGCTGCG